>NC_057806.1:464767780-464864370 GCF_018294505.1 Triticum aestivum | reverse complement strand
GCTCAGACGCCCGACTGTGGCATTCCTTTTAAAGCCCTTTATGTGGTGTCGCTCAGATGCCCGACTGTGGCATTTCTTTTAAAGCCCTTTTTGTGGTGTCGCTAAGACGCCCGACTGTGGCTTTGCTTGTTATTCATTTCATAAATTTTAATACTACTATATTATTGCAATTTTATAAATAACTTGCTTGCACGCATCAGAGATTTATTTATCTTTTGTTACTGACGTCATGAGCGTAAAATATTTTCAGCACATCATTGTTATATTATACCTGTGTTCATAATGTTTGCGAGTACATTCAAAGTACTCACTGGCTTGTCCCTGGCTATTGTCTTGGCCAGATTTTCTTGCACGAAGAGGAGCGACGCGATGACAGCCCCGGAACCTAAGCAATGGAGATAGCAGCCTCACGAAGATAGGAGTTAACCTGGTCAGCTGTTCCTGTGGGAAATGGAGTCCCATAGACACTAATGATCCACAAACCGCTTCCGCCATCAACCACTAGAAACCATTTGTTGTACTCACAGGCCAGAATGGTCTTGTACTACATATTTTGTATTTTGCTTGGAATTTCTGGATCAAGTTGGAGCCTCATCAGCTAACAGTAATCATGGGGCTGATGAGCACGACGGTCTTTTCTGGAAATTTTTACCCGGAAAAACCGGTCGTGACATCAAAAGTGGGAGATGTTCTTAAGTTGTTAAAAGAGAAGGGTACCTTAATCCATGAAAGAATAGAAGAAAGTCCGTCCCGGATTGTTAAATTAGAAGAAATCTTTAGTAATTTAAGCACGGCTTTCGCTTCCGCTAAAACTATCAAAAAACTCCCGTAAGGAGGGGTAGATCCAAGAACAAGGGTGCAACTTCTAGTAATAGTAATAATGTAGATCTTAAGATGATTAGTGTTCACCCGGATTTTATTGAAGTGATAAGAGATGCTTTTTGCAAGAATGAAATCTTTTAATTTATTCCTAGGAGTATTGTTATTGAAGATCTTTATGCTAAATCTCTGAAGGATCCTAAGTGTTTGATTGAAGAGTTGGACAAAGATGACAAAACTTAGATCCTTGCTTTATGCCTAGCTAAGGGCGTAAAACTATAAGCTTGTTGGGAGGTAACCCAATGAATAAATTTTATTTTTGATTTTTGATTCCTATTTTTTTGTGTTAGCACAATTATGCTACTATTGTGATTCTGTTTTTTTATCTTTTAATTAGTGTTTGTGCCAAGTAAAGCCTTTAGGATCTTCTTGGGTGATAGTTGTTTGATCTTGCTGAAAAAACAGAAACTTTTACGCTCACGAAATTTATTTTTGTTTTTTACTAGAGAGTGATAAAATACATATTCCACTTACAGTAGATCAATATACAAATTGCTCAGGCCGTCCTAATTTTTCAGAATTTTTGGAGTATTAGAAGTATTTGAAATAGTCAGATTGTTATAGACTGTTCTGTTTTGACAGATTCTGTTTTCTTTGTGTTGTGTGCTTATTTTGATGGCTCTATGGTTTTCTTTGATGAGTTTTTGCCATAGAAAAGTTG
Source organism: Triticum aestivum (assembly GCF_018294505.1). NCBI lineage: Eukaryota > Viridiplantae > Streptophyta > Magnoliopsida > Poales > Poaceae > Triticum > Triticum aestivum. Next base: position 464,862,830 of record NC_057806.1, on the reverse strand, counting down.
GAATACAGTAGATATAATACAAAAACAAAATATGAATTGGTTTGATACAACATTTATAGTAGTGATTTATTATTCTTATGCTAACGGATCTCGTTTTGTTGAGTTTTGTGTGATTGAAGTTTTCAAGTTTTGGGTTATCTTACGATGGATGAAGGAAGGATAGAAGAGCCTAAGCTTGGGGATGCCCCGTCATCCCAAGATATTATTCAAAAATGAGCAACCAACTAAGCTTGGGGATGCCCCCGAGTGGCATCCCCGCTTTCTTCCAACGACCATCGGTATTTTACTCGAAACTATATTTTTATTCGTCACATGATATGTGTTTTGCTTGGAGCGTCTTGTATGATATGAGTCTTTGCTTGTTTTATTTTGTGTTTTAAGTCATCATTCCTTGCTGGACACACCTATTTGAGAGAGCCAAAATTATGTCATGACTTGTTACAATTGCTCTGTATGCTTCACTTAAATTTTTATGAGCTATGGACTTCCTCTAGTGCTTCACTTATATCTTTTGAGCATGGCATGCTTTAGTATTTTTGAAGAAATGCTCTCTTGCTTCACTTATATTTATTTGAGAGTTAGTAAAATTTTAAAGAAATTCTCTCTTGCTTCACTTAAATTAATTTGAGAGAAAGAAAAATTTATTATGCTCATGATCTTCACTTATATTAGTTGGAGCTTGTCAAAAGCAATACACGAAAATTAGTCCCAAAGTGATAGATATCCAAGAAGGATATAATAAAAACTTTCATGAAGATCATTGGACAAAATAAACTTGATTCTTAGTAATAGTTCTGAGATATGATGTTGTGATATGTGAGTTATGTTGGTGGGTAATTATGCTTTAGTAAGAATATTTGTGTTAAGGTTTGTGATTCCCTATGCAAGTATGAAAGTTAATAGTCATGCAATGAAATTATATACTACTTATGGTGCATTATTCGGTGTTAATTATGCTTAATGCTTGCTTATGAGATTATCTGCTTCTTAGTTGGCCACTTCCCAATCTTTTGCTAGCCTTTATTTTGCACTAAGTATGATCACTACTTGTGCATCCAAAATCCTTAAACCAGTTTTGCCACACGAGTCCACTATATCTACCTATATGCGGTATTCTTTTGCCGTTCTAAGCAAATTTGCATGTGCCACCTCTAATTTTCAAAATAAACTTCTCTTTTGTGTGTTTGTTTCGCTCGCGGAGCGGTGAGGGGTGGCTAATATTTTCCATGCTAGATGTGGTATTCTCAAGATGAGTGTTTATTCACTTGTCATTGCATGAGAGTAAGGCAAAGGTATTAGGGATGCCCAGTCCCAAAATGCAAAAAATGAATTTACTTTATGTAATCAAATAATAAATTCCTTGGAAAGCGTTGGTATGGAGGGCAATCGTGGATACGGCTAGCCATGGAAAGTGAAAGTATGGTGGAAAAGGAATAAACTTTATTTTTCTGTTTAGGAACCGCCTATGATATATATATATATATATGCATGGGAAGTTTTGGGAACTCTAAGTCGTTTCCGTTGGTGGGATGGACACACCTCCCAAAATGTGTTTATCTCTAAGTTTTTCGCTTTGAGCTCTGGCACCTCTACAAATCCCTACTTCCCTCTGCGAAGGGCCTTTCTTTTATTTTATGCAATTTTTTTATTTTTCGAGTCTCCATCTTCTCTTATAAAAGCACCAACTAGGAGGCAATATGATCGTACTTAAGTATTGGGTATAGCTAATATTTGAGTGTGTTTCATGAATGGATCAATGTTTGAGCATGATGGGCTAGGGATAACTTATTTTAGCGTTGATATTTTGAAAGACATGGTTGCTTGTTGATATGCTTGAGTATCTAAATTATCATGTCAAAACTAGACTATTGCTTTGAACAACTAAAAGTCCAAATGTCCATGCTATAAAGAAAAGAATATGATATGACATGATAGGCAGCATTCCACATCAAAAATTCTGTTTATATCACTTACCTACTCGAGGACGAGTAGGAGTTAAGCTTGGGGATGCTGATATGTCTCCAACATATCTATAATATTTGATTGTTCCATGCTGTTATATTATCAATCTTGGATGTTTTATAATCATTTTATATCATTTTTTGGTACTAACCTATTGACATAGTGCCAAGTGCCAGTTCCTATTTTTCCGTGTTTTTTACATCGCAGAAAATCAATATTAGAGGGAGTCCAAATGCCACGAAACTTTACGGAGAATTTTTATGGGCTAAAAGGAACACAACAGGCCCTGGCTGCGCATGCGGGGTGCCCTGAGGGGGGGCATAACCCACCAAGGCGCTCCAGGAGGCCCAGGCGCACCCTGGTGGGTGGTGCCCACCTCGGGTGCCCCCGGACTGCCTCTTTGCTCTATAAATACCCCAAAAATACCAAAACTCTAGGGGAGTTGACGAAATATTCATCCAGCCGCCGCAGGTCCAGAACCACCAGATCCAATCTAGACACCATCTCGGATGGGGTTCACCACCTCCATTGGTGTCTCTCCGATGATGCGTGAGTAGTTCTTTGTAGACCTTCGGGTTCGTAGTTTGTAGCTAGATGGATTCATCTCTCTCTCTCTCTTGGTTCACAATATAATGGTCTCTTGGAGATCCATGTGACGTAACTCTTTTGCAGTGTGTTTGTTGGGATCCGATGAACTTTGAGTTTTTGATCAGATCTATCTTTTCTTATCCATGAAAGTTATTTGAGTTTCTTTGATCTCTTATATGCATGATTGCTTATAGCCTCATATTTCTTCTCCGATATTTGGGTTTTGTTTGGACAACTTGATCTATATATCTTGCAATGGGAAGAGGTGCTTTGTAGTGGGTTCGATCTTACGGTGCTTGATCCCAGTGAAAGAAAGGGAAACGACACGTATGTATCATTGCTACTAAGGATAAAATGATGGGGTATATCTCTACATAGATAGATCTTGTCTACATCATGACATCATTTTTATTGCATTACTCCATTTCTCCATGAACTTAATACACTAGATGCATGCTGGATAGCGGTCGACATGTGGAGTAATAGTAGTAGATGCAGGCAGGAGTCGGTCTACTAATCTTGGACGTGATGCCTATGTAATGATCATTGCCTGGATATCATCATAATTATTTGAAGTTCTATCAATTGCCCAATAGTAATTTGTTTACCAACCATTTGCTATTTTTCTCGAGAGAAGCTACTAGTGAAACCTACAGCCCCCGGGTCTTCTTCCTCATATATTTGCCTTTGCGATCTATTTTTATTTGCTTTTATTTTTAGATCTACTAAACCAAAAACCCAAAAATACCTTGCTGCAAATTATTTATTTGGCATTCTATCTATCAATATTTACAACTTTCTCCCGTCAACGCGCCAATTTCTGGCACAGTTACCCGAAAGGAATTGACAACTCCTTTAACACGTCGGGTTGCGAGTATTTGTTATTTGTGTGCAGGGGCTGTTTACGTTGTGTTGCTTGGTTCTCCTACTGGTTCGATAACCTTGGTTTCATATCTGAGGGAAATACCTACCGCCGCTGTGCTGCATCATCCCTTCCTCTTTGGGGAAATACCGACGTAGCTTCAAGCGACATCAGCAGCAATGAGGATAATCCTCAGATCACGGACCTAGTCCGCATCATTGCTACTATCATCTTTCTACTTATTTTTCTCTAGGAACATAAAAAAAATAAGGGAGCTATATCGCGGGCTATTGATCTACAACATAGATTTGCAAATACTATCAGGACTAAGTTCATGATAAATTAAGTTCAATTAATCAAATTACTAAAGAATTCTCACTTATCCCTCAAGTCATCTAAATGATACGTGATCCAAATCAACTAAACCATGTCCGATCATCACATGAGATGGAGTAGTGTCATCAATGGTGAACATCTCTATGTTGATCATATCTACTCTATCATTCACGTTCGACCTTTCAGTCTCCACTATTTCGATGCCATGAGTCTGTACATGTCAGGCTCGTCAAGTTTAACCTGAGTATTCTGCATGTGCAAAACTATCTTGCACTCGTTGTATGTGAATGTAGAGTCTATCACACCCGATTATCATGTGGTGTCTCAACACGATGAACTATCGCAACAGTGCATACTCGAGGAGAACACTTATAACTTAAATTTTTGTTAAGGGATCATCTTATAATGCTACCGCCGTACTAAGCAAAATAAGATGCATAAAAGATAAACATCACATGCAATCAAAATATGTGACATGTTATGGCTATCATCATCTTGTGCTTTTGATCTCCATATCCAAAGCATCGTCATGATCTCCATTGTCACTGGCTTGACACCTTGATCTCCAGTGTAGCATCGTGGTCGTCTTGCCAACTATTGCTTCTACAACTATCGCTAATGCATAGTGATAAAATAAAGCAATTACATGGCATTTGCATTTCATACAATAAAGAGACAACCATAAGGTTCCTGCCGGTTGGCAGTAACTTTTACAAAACATGATCATCTCATACAATAACGTATATCACATCATATCTTGACCATATCACATCACAACACGCCCTGCAAAAACAAGTTAGACGTCCTCTACTTTGTTGTTGCAAGTTTTAGGTGGCTGCTATGGGCTTCTAGCAAGAACCGTTCTTACCTATGCATCAAAACCACAATGGTGATTTATCAAGTTTGTTGTTTTAACCTTCAACAAGGACCGTCCACAATCAAATTTGATTCAACTAAAGTGGGAGAAACAGACACCTGCCAGCCACCTTTATTCAAAACTAGTTGCATGTCTGTCGGTGGAACCAGTCTCATGAACGTGGTCATGTAAGGTTGGTCCGGGCCGCTTCATCCAACAATACCGCCGAATCAAAATAAGTTTGAATCGAATTTGACTATGGCCGATCCTTGTTGGAGGTTAAAACAACAAACTTGATAAATCACCATTGTGGTTTTGATGCGTAGGTAAGAACGGTTTTGCTAGAAGCCCGTAGCAGCCACGTAAAACTTGCAACAACAAAGTAGAGGACGTCTAACTTGTTTTTGCAGGGCATGTTGTGATGTGATATGGTCAAGACATGATGTGATATACGTTATTGTATGAGATGATCATGTTTTGTAAAAGTTATCGGCAACTGGCAGGATCCTTATGGTTGTCGCTTTATTGTATGAAATGCAAACGCCATGTAATTGCTTTACTTTATCACTATGCGTTAGTGATAGTTGTAGAAGCAATAGTTGGCGAGACGACCATGACACTATGATGGAGATCAAGGTGTCAAGCCAGTGACGATGGAGATCATGATGGTGCTTTGGAGATGGAGATCAAAGGCACAAGATGATGATGACCATATCATGTCACATATTTTGATTGCATGTGATGTTTATCTTTTATGCATCTTATTTTGCTTAGTACGGTGGTAGAATTGTAAGATGATCCCTCACTAAAATTTCAGGGTATAAGTGTTTTTCCTGAGTATGCACGGTTGCGACAGTTCGTCGTGCCGAGACACCAGGTGATGATCGGGTGTGATAAGCTCTACGTTCACATACAATGGGTGCAAGACAGTTTTGCACATGCGGAATCCTCGGGTTAAACTTGACGAGCCTAGCATGTATAGACATGGCCTCAGAACACTGGAGACCGAAATGTCGAACGTGAATCATATAGTAGATATGATCAACATAAAGATGTTCACCATTGAAAACTACTCCATCTCACATGATGATCGGACATGGTTTAGTTGATATGGATCATGTGATCATTTAGATGACTCGAGGGATGTCTATCTAAGTGGGAGTTCTTAAGTAATATGATTAATTGAACTTAATTATCATGAACTTAGTCCTGATAGTTTTTGCATATCTATGTTGTAGATCAATGGCCCGTGCTATCGTTCCCTTGAATTTTAATGCGTTCCTAGATAAATCTAAGTAGAAAGATGATGGTAGCAACTACACGGACTAGGTCCGTAACTTGAGGATTATCCTCATTGCTGCATAGAAGAATTATTTCCTTGATGCACCGCTAGGTGAAAGGCCTGTTGTAGGAGCAGATGTTGATGTTATGAACGTCTGGCGAGCTCGATCTAATGACTACTCAATAGTTTAGTGTGCCATGATTTATGGCTTAGAATCGGGACTTCAAAGCCGTTTTGAACGTCATGGACCATATGAGATGTTCCAGGAGTTGAAGTTAATATTTCAAGCAAATGCCCGAGTTGAGACATATGAAGTCTCCAACAAGTTCTATAGTTGCAAGATGGAGGAGAACAGTTCTGTCAGTGAACACATACTCAGAATGTCTGGGTACCATAAGCACTAGACTCAGTTGGGAGTTAATCTTTCGGATGATAGTGTTATTGACAGAATTCTTCAATCACTGCCACCAAGCTACAAAGGCTTCGTTATGAACTATAATATGCAAGGGATGGATAAGACGATTCCTGAGCTCTTCGCTATGCTTAAAGCTGCGGAGATAGAAATCAAGAAGGAGCATCAAGTGTTGATGGTTAACAAGCACTACAAAAAAAATACACTTCCGCGATGATACATGTTTGTCACAATAGGTCACGTTTTCTATCATGCATGCACATCCATGGTGATTTTATGACAGAATCAAGATAGTCTTACTTGTGTTGTCGTAGAAGTGTTCCATGACATTACCAAAATTATCATCACGGAAGTGTCCATTTCCATGAAGATAAATCACGCGTCATAGAAGTGCTTTCGTCAAGGATGACCGACACGTGGCATCGACCGTAACGGGTCGCCGTTAAGCTATCGGGTCCAGTTTTGGATCCGATAACCCGTTAACAGCCCGGACCAATGGGGATTTTAGACGTGTAAAATTCTCATTGGCCAGAGGAAACACGTGTTTGCTCCTCGGTGAGCCAGATGTCATCCGTCCATTGGAGGATACATGCTTATGATACGTCGACAAGCGGCGGGGCCCAACAAAGGCCCATATAGGTTAAAAAGCACGGCCCAGTCAAAGGCCCGTAGTATTTACTCATGTACTAGTGGGCCAGCCCAATAATAGCTTGTTTAATAAAGGCCCATTTATGGCCCGAGGCTAGATCTGGCCCATTAATTGTTCACTAAATATTTGGGCCCAATTACGGCCCAGTGACTTTCGGTCTGTTAGAGGCCCGATGTAGACATGGGCCCATTTCAGCCCGGTGTGTCTTTCGGCCTGGGAATGGCCCGTGCTGCCCATGGGCCATGTCGGTGTCAAAACTGGCGGATCTCAGGTAGGGGATCCCGAACTGTGCGTCTAGGCAGATGGTAACAGGAGGCAGGGGACACAATGTTTTACCCAGGTTCGGGCCCTCTTGATGGAGGTAAAACCCTACGTCCTGCTTGATTAATATTGATGATATGGGTAGTACAAGAGTAGATCTACCACGAGATCAGAGAGGCTAAACCCTAGAAGCTAGCCTATGGTATGATTGTTGTTCGTCCTACGGACTAAAACCCTCCGGTTTATATAGACATCGGAGAGGGCTAGGGTTACACAGAGTCAGTTACAATGGTAGGAGATCTACATATCCGTATCACCAAGCTTGCCTTCCACGCCAAGGGAAGTCCCTTCCGGACACGGGACGAAGTCTTCAATCTTGTATCTTCATAGTCCAGGAGTCCGGCTATCCGGACACCCCCTAATCCAGGACTCCCTCAGTAGCCCCTGAACCAGGCTTCAATGACGACGAGTCCAGCGCGCAGATTGTCTTCGGCATTGCAAGGCGGGTTCCTCCTCCAAGTACTTCATAGAAGATTTTGAACACAAAGGTAGTGTCCGGCTCTACAAAATAAGTTTCCACATATTGCCATAGAGAGAATGATATTTACACAAATCTAATCTGCTGACGTATTCCGTAGCGTGACATCACACCACGGCCAAGTCTTTATTCAAATCGTTTTACTGTTCCACCTCAGCGCGTTTAGCGAGGCGGTTTCCTTGGCACGTCTTGTCAAAGCAGAGATCGTGTCCCCTTATTCCGGGATTCTCATCAATATAGGCGTGGGTAACCCAACCGTGCCATTGATTACGGCGCTTGGGAGATAAGCGAGTTTTACCAGGCTGGTGGGGACATATAGTCGCGTCCACCCATATAAGGGGATAAGGATCCACCTTTTCATCCACGCCTTCTTCCTCCTTTGCCTATCCATTTCCGCGCACTCGAGCTCCAGCGCCCAAGTCCGCACACCCCACCTCAACCTTCTCCAGCCATGTCCGGAGCGGGAGGCAAGTGGATGGTCTCCTCCGTCACGGAGGGACACATCAAAAGACTGAGGAAGGCCGGATACTTGTCTAACGACATCGTGCACCGGCTTCCCGAAGAGGGGCAGCTCATCCCCACCCCTAGGCCCCATGAGAGGGTGGTGTTCCTCCCTCATTTCCTCCGTGGACTGGGCTTCCCTCTCCACCCATTTGTCCGGGGGCTCATGTTCTACTATGGCCTGGATTTCCACGATCTGGCCCTGAACTTTGTCCTCAACATCTCGGCGTTCATCGTTGTGTGCGAGGCTTTCTTCCGCATCCGCCCCCATTTCGGCCTATGGCTCAAGACTTTCAATGTCAAGCCGAAGGTGGTGCGTGGCACCCAGGCAGAGTGCGGAGGTGCCATGGTGGGCAAGATGCCCAACGTCCTATGGCTCGAGGGCTCCTTCATGGAGTCCCTAAAGGGGTGGCAATCAGGGTGGTTTTACATCACCGAGCCGCGCGACCCTGAATGGGCCGCAGCCCCCGAGTTCCGATCCGGACCCCCTATGTGGCTCGCCTCCTGGAAAGAGACGGGCCTGTCGTGGGGTAAAAAAGGAGAGCTGACCAGACTCCAAACATGCGTCCAAACCCTAGTGGACAAGAAGCTCAAACTTGTCAACGTAGTCCAGGTTATGCTCATCCGCCGGATCCTCCCGTGTCAACAACAGGCTTTCAACCTGTGGGAGTTCGACCCGGCGCGACACCGAACTCTTAGCAGGCTCTTCGACACGACGTACGAAGATGCCTAGAAGGTGCTTTTCAAGGGTGCCAAGGCCCCCGCATCCGCTACCGAGGATCGCGGATTCAGCACGCAGCGTCACGCTCGTGTGGTAAGCTGTTTTTACCTTTGACAGGGTATTAGTTTTTCATAGTTTGACTCCATGCGGGATCTAAGCTCCCTTACCTTTGACATGATTGGCAGGAGACGTCCGTACAGATCAACTGTCTGGCTCCTTTGCCTGACGGCCCAGCGGACGCTCGCTTGGCGAAGCTACTGGTTCCGACACCCTATGTGGTGCCGGAGAAGAAGGCCAAGAAGAAGGCCATGGGGACTCAAAAGAGTGCCCGGTGCCAGGAGGTGTCGGATTCATCATCCGATGACTCCAAGGCGCACTCCTCCCATGAAGACGAGGAGGAGGAAGAAGAGACCTCTCCCCCTCCAGCGGGGGGAGGGAAGAAAAGGAAGGCCGCCCCAACTAAGGAGGCCGAAGGGTCCAAGAAGGGGAAGACCCCTCCTCCGGACAACTCCACCAACACTGACGACAGCGAAGAGGAGTGGCCGCACAGGGCCAAGCCCCTGGCGAGATCGTAAGTATCCGGATACCAGAGTGATTCATAGTATTCCCCCATTGCACAGCTTTTCCTTACATCGAACATGTCTATGCAGTCCGCCCAAGGCCGGGCTCGACGAGTCGTTGAGCGGCTCCCGGGATTCACCGGATGTGAATTCGCTTCCGGCGGCTACCTCCCCCCACCCTACGGACGACGCCGAGGTGGCGTCCCAACAGGTTCGAAGCCAGGAGGAGGTTGTCCTGGAGGCGCCGCAAGGCGACCTCCCGGACTCCAGGCGTGAAGGGGATGGAACCCCCAAGGGCTCTAAGTCCGGCTTTGAGCCGGACACCGCGCCGGAACCTTCAACGGTTCCGGACTCCGATAGGCAGCCTCCTTCCAAGAGGAGCAAGCCTACCGAGCCGGTGACCTCCGTCCAACCGGAGGCACCGGACAATTTGCTGGAGGTGCTTAACGGCGCCTCCATCGACGAGGAGCACCACACTGTTATGAGTGTGGTGATCCAGAAGGTTCAGTCCGCCAAGAGCGAACTGACTGAAGCATGTGCCAGCCTTCTAACAGGCTTTGAGGTAAGTAAAAGATATGTAAAAAATATTACCACATAGACAGTAGCCCCTGATGCTCTGTTTGGCGTTCGGAAAGAAAAGCCAAATAGAGGATCTAATAACATTCGCAGGAGTCTAACAAAAGTAAGTCAATATGCGTATGCAGGCTTCGCTGCTAGCATCCGCCGCATTGACTGCGGAGGTGGGCACGCTGAAGCAGAACCTCGAGCGGTCCGAGAACGAGCTCGGCCATGCCAAGAGGCAACTCGAGGAGACGGAAGGTAAGAAATACCTTATTGAAATATGTGAAAGGTGCAATTTCAAAAAGTGACAGGATTAACGCGGCTATTGTAGGGGCCACAACTGAGGTGGCGACCCTTAAGCAAGCGATGTCCGAGCCGAGAAGAGGGCGGCCACGAAGCGGACCGAGCGGGAGAAGCATGAGACGCAGGTTGGCGAGGTGCGGCAAGAGCTCCATGCTCTCATGAAAAAACACGAGAGTTTGGAGCTTGACTCGAAGACGCGAGAGTCTGAGCTCGCGGCGGCCATTGAAGATGCCAAGTCTGCAAAGACCGAAGCCCAGAAGGCCCTCCAGGAGGTTGAGGCAATAAAAAAGATAGCGGCGGGTAAGGCATTCTTTATGCAAGGCAAGCACGTAAAAGTGAATTACTTGTTACTTACTCGAATCCGGAGCTCTCTAGGAGCATTCACAGACTTGCCCCGTAGCGTGTCGGATGCCACCGCCTTCTACCGAGCCGAGGAGGGGAGCTCGACGGAGAAGGTGTTCTGGTCTCAGTTTGCCGAGGCCGAACACCCGGTGCCCTTAAGCGACCAGCTGAAACAACTGGTCGAGCTCCATAAGGTGGCCGAACAGGCCATGAAGGGCCTCATAGTCCGGCTGTGGCCTGGAGAGGCCATGACTGGGAGCTACTTCGGGCTAGTGAGGCGGCTGGTGGAGGCCTGTCCAAGGCTCGAAGTCATCAAGCGCTCCGTATGCATCGAGGGTGCCCGTAGGGCGCTTGCTCGTGCGAAGGTGCACTGGGGCAAGCTGGATGCTGAGAAGCTTGTGAAGGACGGGCCACCGCCGGGCAAGGAGCATCGCAAGCCCAAGATGTATTATGAGGGCGTTCTGAAGGGTGCCCGCCTTGTGGCGGATGAATGTTCCATGGATGTAATTTTTCAGTAAACTCGCTTGTTTTGTCCTGTGCGCTGAAAACTTGTTCATGTGCGCTAAGCAATGCTTTTTGAATTTAAAATATTACCTTCTATGCGGCCATTTATCAAATTTGAGAGATGGCGAGTCGTCGGCTTCTGCCCCCATGGCACGAGTGCTGGGGTGTTCGAGATAAACATGAGCGCTCTTTTTCCCATTCTTGGGTCCTTCGAGGGAGGCGCTCAACACAACGAACAAGGCAATCGCACTATAATGCTTGAACACTCTCAATTAGCCATAGAATTCTATAATTTTAAATTTCGGCGAAGCCCCTAATGTTCGGAAGACCGAGTTCGGGGCGCTATCCATGCCTAGGCCGGACAAAGCCGACTCCTCGCTCTAAGCGGCATAAGTCTTTAGGGACTCGAAAACCTCTCGAACAGCGACCAGCTCTCGCCTCATCATGACGGTCAGTTTTAGCTTTCTCTACTGAGGTGCTTAGCCCAGCTCAACTGGGGCACAATCGCAGTAGTTCTCCTAGTGCTACCTTAGCCGATATAACGGAATGTAAGGTACCAAAACATAGGAGCCGTGCAAACCCAACTATTGACCCAAGACATGATTCGGAGCCGATGCATATAATGCTATAAGTTCGGGGTGCCGCACTTGTGAAAGTGTTCAGACTTCTCACATCGTATTGTGGGGTACTTAAGCCCCTGGCATATTGGCCGTACCAAAGTGTACGGGTGCAACATGTCATTAATGAACATATATTCGTAAAAAATAGTAATGCAATAATAGACGGAAGCTATGCATTGTTTATTTAAAAAGGCTGCGATCAAAGTAGAACGATACAAATAGTGCGATAAGCAAAAGATGGGACTATCAAATATGTCCTTTCCAGGGGCGAGCTGCGGAATGTTATGCGAAACAGGTATACTGCTTGTTATAGAGACCACCTTAGAGTTCCGTAGTGCGGCGTAGCTTTCTGCTCCCCTGCTTGTTGTATCGTTTGTGCGGCAATTGTACTGCCGGACAGGCCTTCCGAAGAGTGGAGTCCTGAAAGTAAGAGAAAATGAAGAAATCGGCAGCCCCTAGTGCAGTTTAAGCCATGTTTCGGGTGTGCCGTGATTGTGCCCCTCCCCTTTTGCCCATGGTATTTCCAGAGTGTAGTTATGTATGCGCAACACTGGTTTCGTAAGTTCGCGAGGGCTAGGGTTGGGGCCACATTGCTACGCTTGCTCGGAACATGCCCGACGGTCTTGTTGTAGGTTACTCCGGGCGCGCTTGATGGTGTCCAGACGTTTAATGGCCGGACTGGAGAATTGCCTTGAGAGGCTGCTTTGTACTTCTGCTGTGATAGCCGCCGTATGCTCCTCCGTTCGGAGAGAGCGTTCGGTGTTTCCATTGACCGTAATGACTCCTCGAGGGCCTGGCATTTTGAGCTTGAGGTATGCGTAGTGTGGCACCGCATTGAACTTGGCAAATGCGGTTCGCCCGAGCAGTGCATGATAGCCATTGCGGAACGGGACTATGTCGAAGATTAACTCCTAGCTTCGGAAATTATCCAGAGATCCAAAGACCACTTCAAGTGTAACTGAGCCTATACAGTTGGCCTCTACACCTGGTATGACGCCTTTAAAGGTCGTTTTAGTGGGTTTAATCCTCGAGGGATTGATGCCCATTTTCCGCACTGTATCCTGGTAAAGCAGGTTCAGGCTGCTGCCGCCGTCCATAAGGACTCTAGTGAGGTGAAATCCGTCAATAATTGGGTCTAGAACCAATGCGGTGAATCCACCATGACGGGTGCTAGTGGGGTGGTCCCTTCGATCAAAAGTGACCGGGCAGGAAGACCATGGGTTAAACTTTGGGGCGACTGGCTCCATCGCGTATACGTCCCTTAGCGCACACTTCCGCTCCCTCTTGGGGACGTGGGTTGCGTATATCATGTTCACCGTCTGCACTTGTGGGGGAAAACCTTTCTGTCCACTGTTGTTCGGCGGCCGGGGCTCCTCCTCGTCATCGCTATGCAGCCCCTTGTCTCTGCTTTTGACATTTAACTTGCCTGCCTGCTTGAACACCCAACAATCCCTGTTGGTGTGATTGGCTGGTTTTTCGGGGGTGCCATGTATCTGGCATGAGCGGTCGAGTATTCGGTCCAAACTGGACGGGCCCGGAGTATTTCTTTTGAATGACTTTTTCCACTGACCGGGTTTAGAGCCTCTGAATCCGGCATTAATTGTCGTATCCTCAGCATTGTCGCTGTTAATGCGGCGCTTTTGCTTGTTGCGACGCAACCTGCCACTGCTGTCCTTGGTATCCGAATTACCAGGGCTCTTGGTCATGTTATTGCTGCGAGCTAGCCAGCTGTCTTCTCCCGCGCAAAAGCGGGTCATAAGTGTCATGAGGGCTGCCATGGATTTCGGCTTTTCCTGTCCTAGGTGCCGTGCAAGCCACTCATCGTGGATGTTATGCTTGAAGGCTGCTAGGGCCTCTGCGTCCGGACAGTCGACGATTTGATTTTTCTTGGTTAGGAACCGTGTCCAGAATTGTCTGGCCGATTCCTCTGGCTGCTGAATTATGTGGCTAAGGTCATCGGCGTCTGGTGGTCGCACATAAGTGCCCTGGAAATTGTCGAGGAATGCGGCTTCCAGGTCCTCCCAACAACCAATTGATTTTGCTGGCAAGCTATTAAGCTAATGCCGAGCTGGTCCTTTAAGCTTGAGTGGGAGGTATTTGATGGCGTGTAGGTCATCACCGCGGGCCATGTGGATATGAAGGAGATAGTCCTCGATCCATACCGTAGGATCTGTTGTGCCATCATATGATTCGATGTTCACGGCTTTGAAACCCTCAGGGATTTGATGATCCATTACTTCATCTATGAAGCATAGTGGGTGTGCGGCGCCTCTGTATTGGGCTATATCATGACGCAGCTCAAACGAGCTTTGTCTACTGTGTTCGGCCCGGCCGGATTGATTGTATCCGGAGTGACGATTACCGTCTCGTGCCGTGGGGCGCCCACGCGATCCGTAGATCGATCTTGTTTGCCTTGCCTTGTCCTCCAATATATCTCGCAGGTCTGGCGCATTTTCCCGTGCCTTGGTATTTTTTGAGCAGCGCCGGGGTGTGGCTTGAGTGGAGGGCCAAGAGGCCTCTCTATCGCAGCCACGGGGTGGCCGGTCGGCCGCATCATGCGCTGGTGATGTAGGTTTAGGTGCTTCCTCCTCTAATCGGGGTAGCAGCCTACGCTTTGGGTAGCTCTTGGAGGGGCGTTCGAGTTCATACCCTTCGGCCGCGAGGACCTCAGTCCATCTGTCGGCTAGCAAATCTTGATCAGCTCTAAGTTGTTGCTGTTTTTTCTTGAGGCTGCTCACTGTGGCCATAAGCCTGCGTTTGAAACGCTCTTGTTCAATGTGATCCTCCAGCATGGCAAATTCGTCATCATCGAGGCTTGCCTCATCTTCGGAGGGAGGCATATAATTATCGTCCTCGACCTCTCCATCTGCCGCTCTCTCATGAGGGCTGGCTTCTCCATCCTCCTATGTTGAATCTCACTGGACGTGGTTGTCTTCGGCACTGTCCGGGGTGTTATTATCTCCAGTGCCGGAATCACCGTTTTGGCTTTGGCGGGATTTAGAGCGGCGCCGCTGACGCCGGCGCTTAGGCTGCTTCTTGGAGGGGTCATCCTCCGCTGTTCCATCACCATTGCCTTCTTTTGGGGTGTCCAACATGTATATATTATACGACGAGGTGGCTTTCCAGTGCCCTATAGGCGCTGGTTCTTGATCGTCTCCTGCATCGGTGTCCATACCGTCGATGTCTTCGGAGTCAAAGTCGAGCATGTCGGTTAAATCATCGATAGTGGCTATGAAGTGGGTGGTGGGTGGGCTTTGAATTTCTTCATCATCCGCATCCCAACTTTGCTAACCATAGTCCGGCCAGGGCTCTCCTGATAAAGAGAGAGACTTTAGTGAATTCAGAATATCGCCGAAGGGCAAGTGATGGAAGATGTCTGCGGCGGTGAACTCCATGATCGGCGCCCAATCGGGTTCGATCGGTAGGGGCGCGAAGGGCTCGGAGTTTGGAGAGGAGTCTGGCTCCTTGGAGTCACGAGCTTCGTAGAGAATAGGGCTGGTGTTCGGCTCGATCGCCGTAGAGATTGCAGCCCCCGAGGCGGTGTCCAACCACCCATCCACGATTGGCGTAGTTGGCTCTGAATTAAGGGTTGGAGCTGATGCGGGTGCGGCCTCCAGGGCACTGTTCGGCGGCAGAGCTAGATCATGCCCATCGTGACAGTGCGGCGCGCTCGGCTGCGGCTCGAACCCGTCGAAGATCAAGTCTCCGCGGAGGTCGGCCGTGTAGTTCAAACTTCCAAATCTGACCTGATGGCCAGGGGCGTAGCTTTCGATCTACTCCAGATGGCCAAGCGAATTGGCCCGTAGTGCAAAGCCGCCAAATACGAAGATCTGTCCGGGGAGAAAAGTCTCACCCTGGATCGCATCGTCGTTGATGATCGGAGGAGCCATCGGGCCTAAAAGTGACGACACAGAGGAACTCTCAATGAAAGCACCAATGTCGGTGTCAAAACCGGCGGATCTCGGGTAGGGGGTCCCGAACTGTGCGTCTAGGCGGATGGTAACAGGAGGCAGGGGACACAATGTTTTACCCAGGTTCGGGCCCTCTTGATGGAGGTAAAACCCTACGTCCTGCTTGATTAATATTGATGATATGGGTAGTACAAGAGTAGATCTACCACGAGATCAAAGAGGCTAAACCCTAGAAGCTAGCCTATGGTATGATTGTTGTTCGTCCTACGGACTAAAACCCTCTGGTTTATATAGACACCGGAGAGGGCTAGGGTTACACAAAGTCGGTTACAATGGTAGGAGATCTACTTATCCGTATCGCCAAGCTTGCCTTCCACGCCAAGGAAAGTCCCTTCCGGACACGGGACGAAGTCTTCAATCTTGTATCTTCATAGTCCAGGAGTCCGGCCGAAGGTATTGTCCGGCTATCCGGACACCCCCTAATCCAGGACTCCCTCAGGCCATATATGGTCCGACGCGACATCCGACCCACTAACAGCCCATGATAAAGGTGGCGACAGTTCATCCCAACATGACTTTGGGCCTATTAAAGGCCAGTCGTATAATTCAGCCCATTGATGCATGTACTAAGCTTTCGGCCTCTTAAAGGCCCATGATATCAGTGGGCCAACTAAGGCCCGAGATATGTTTCGGCCTGGTAACGGCCCGTCATATAACTGGGCAAAAAAGGCCCGGTCTACATTTCAGCCTGCTGAAGGCTCGTCGACGACTAGTGAAAATTAAGGCCCAACATGAATTTCAGCCTGCTAAAGGCCCATGGTTTCTTCTGGGCCATAACAGGCCGGCAGAATATTCAGCCTATTAATGGCCCAACGCTACATGGGACAAACTAAGCGCTGGGTCCACAAAAGGCCCAACTAATATTTGGGCCGAATATAGGCCGGAGTAAGTTGTGGGCCTGGCGCAAAGTGTGAAGGCCCCAATGGCCATTCGGGCCCAAGAAAGATGCAACTCGACCCAATTGTGGCCTGCTAAAAACCAGGCCCGTTACAGGCGAATGTTTCGTCCAGGTCGACTACAACAGATTTTTTTTCTGATAGCGAATGATGGTAGTAAATAGTAGGAATTAAGAACAAACCTACTCTATACAATAAAGAAATTATGGTATAGTAACTTAGAATAAACCTACACTATACAATAAAGTATTTATGTTATATTACATTCACTATGCATCGAAGTTCGCCGCCAGTGATCATAAAGCGCAACGAAGAAGCAGATTACAAAAACTGGGCACCATTGCAGCGTAAAAAATAATATTGAACCAAGACCACTTCCAAGACAGTTCAAGAAAGGTTAGCCTTGCGCAGGAACTGCTGCACAAGCTGCTGAGCAAGGCTGTGAGAACGGCCTAGCATGTCAATCATAGCTTCCAGGTTTAGTTGTTTAGTAATGAGGTTCTCATTGGTGTTCTATGCAATCTTTCTTAGAGATAGGACTTCAAGTCAATGTTGAGTTGTAGAATCCCTTTCTGCTAGAACTTTGGACTGAAGAAGTCGAACTGATTCAGACAGCGAATTCTGTGAGCTTGTCTAACTGCTAGTCTCAAGTAACTTGAACACTGCATCAAGACAAGGCTTTGTGATTGTCTCGCTATCTTCAAGATGTTTTGCCTTCTTTGCTGCAATATATGTTGGGTTTGTCTCACAGCCTTCAGCAGACTTGTGCATTCCATCAGGTATATCACCCTGAAACAAGCAGAGAGATGACAGGTTTTGCGCGAGTATAAAGGAAGATGATAACTGTGATGTCAATTCCATCCAATTTCAAATTAAAAAATAAAGAGTAAGTTCAAAATATCAATAGCATAATTTGGCATTGTTCATAATGCGGGGAGCTTCACCACACTACTGGATTACCATGTCAACATAACAAGCATAGATGAAGGGCAAAGACAATCATTGTATCTATTTTGGTTAATGTGCATGGCATGTTGTTCATATCATCAGCCACATCAGTAAGATAAAATAGGAGATGACAAGGTCGAAACATGAGCTGCTTCACCACACACTGGATTATAGATCCACAAAACAAGCATACATATAGGGAGTATTGAGTAATGTGCATGATATGAATAAGGAATTTGGTTTTACAAGTAAAACTTGGAACTTACGGTTGTTGCGAACATGCATTTTGATAGAAACAGCAAACTAAACAGCAGTAAACGATAGGGAGTATGAGAAAATTAAACAGCAATTGAGGATAAAGGCTTTGGAAGGACTGACTTACATTAATAGTTAACACTGGCTTTATAATGCCCTTCTCCATGTCAAGGGAAGGATAACTCAAGAATTTCAGCACAGAATCTTTTTCATAAGCATTGCCTGTACTCTACATTTTGTAGAGAGTAATTATAGATATGATAATACTGGAAGGAATAGAGGATAATGAAGATAAGATGTAGATTGATGCTACATAATCAACTACCAATCCTTGGAAGTACAAGCGTTATAGGACAAGATGTACTGACAAGAGCAATGGGCTACACTTCTGCACCAATCCCTCAATAGGGGTAAGTACAGTGATAGACGACGTTCAGTCCTTACAAGAGGACTGCAGAGCTAAACCTCTTCAAAAGCATTGGACGATAACAAGGCTAACATGTCCACCAAATTTATGTAAGAGTCCATACGGATCTTATAATGTCCACCAAATGGACAATAACAAGGCTAACATGTGCAGTGATGCTACATAATGAAACAACTATGAAAGTAAGTATGGTTGATGACCCACAAGTATACGGGATCTATCGTAGTCCTTTCAATAAGTAAGAGTGTCGAACCCAACGAGGAGCAGAAGGAAATGATAAGCGGTTTTCAGCAAGGTATTCTCTGCAAGTACTGAAATAAGTGGTAACAGATAGTTTTGTGATAAGATAGGTTGTAACGAGCAGCAAGTAACAAAAGTAAATAAAGTGCAGCAAGGTGGCCCAATCCTTTTGTAGCAAAGGACAAGCCGGAACAAACTCTTATAATAGGAAAAGCGCTCCTGAGGACACATGGGAATATCGTCAAGCTAGTTTTCATCAGTTCATATGATTCGCGTTCGATACTTTGATAATTTGATATGTGGGTGGACCGGTGCTTGGGTGCTGTTCTTACTTGAACAAGCATCCCATTTATGATTAACCTCTATTGCAAGCATCCGCAACTACAACAAAAGTATTAAGGTAAACCTAACCATAGTGAAAGTGCGTTATATCGACTAGAGGGGGGGGGGGTGAATAGGCAATTTTTATGAAAGTCTTCAGAACATAGAAGTTTTGAAGACAAACGATAAACTTAAACCTATTACCATGCAGCGGAAGGTAGACTACACTAGGCAAACCATAGTCAAGTATTCAATGAAGTGAAAGCACAAAGACTAATAGCAGCTAGATAGTAAGGATCAGGTAGGAAGATATTGTGAAGCCAAACAGAACACGTAGTCACTCAGTGAAGACAAATGATAGTACAAACATACAATGACTTCACAAGGAGTAACAGTAAGTAAAGGTAAGTGAAGATGAAACCAGTGACTCGTTGAAGACAATGACTTGTTGGACCAGTTCCAGTTGCTGTGACAACTGTACGTCTGGTTGGAGCAGCTAGGTATTTAAACCTTAGGACACACAGTCCCGGACACCTAGTCCTGAACACGCAGCTCAGGACACCCAGTCCTCACCGTATTCTCCTTGAGCTAAGGTCACATAGACCTCGCCCAACCACTCTGGTAAGTCTTCAAGGTAGACTCCCAAACCTTCACAGACTTCGTTCACCGGCAATCCACAATGTCTCTTGGATGCTCAGAACGTGACGCCTAACCAGCTGGAGGATGCACAGTCCTTAAGTGTAATAAGTCTTCAGATCACACAGACAAGAAGACTTAAGTGATGCCCAATTCTCTCTAGCTCTGGTGGTTAGGGCTTTATCCTCGCAAGGAATTCTCTCTCAAAGGCTTCGAGGTGGGTTGCTCTCAAACGACAAAAGCCATACTTTCAATCTGAGCAGCCAACCATTTATGGTTGTAGGGGGTGGGCTATTTATAGCCACTTGGCAACCCAACCTGATTTGTCCGAAATGACCCTGGGTCACTAAGGAACTGACACGTGTTCCAACGGTCAGATTTCAAACTCACACGGCAACTTTACTTGGGCTACAAGCAAAGCTGACTTGTCTGACTCTGGACAAGATTCGCTCTCGTAGTCTTCACTCGAAGACATAGGTTTTTGGTTTAGGCATCACTTCAGTCATTCTGACTGGTTCTCTTGGACCCCACTTGACAGTACGGTGGTTCCTATGACTCAACAGAAAAGAAAAAGAACTACGAAAGATCTAAGTCTTCGAGCTCCATAGGCTTCATATAGTGTTTTCTCTTGTCATATTCTTCAATGTGAATATCTTCATATACCACCTTTGACTTCAATGTCTTCATACATTTTTAGGGGTCATCTCTGGTAGTAAAACTGAATCAATGAGGGACTTCTACCTATGTTATCCTGCAATTCTCACAAACACATTAGTCCCTCAACTAGGTTTGTCGTCAATACTCCAAAACCAACTAGGGGTGGCACTAGATGCACTTACAATCTCCCCCTTTTTGGTGATTGATGACAAACTAGTTGAAGTTTTCAACGGGGAATATAATCTGTGAAATTGTAAAGGATAAGGAATTGTCTTCATAAGTTGCAAGGGCTCCCCCTGAAGATGTGCATATAAGTTAATTTGCTTTTTGGAATGCAAATGCACATGGCAGGTTGTACTTGTGGAGATCCACTTCAACTTATGATGACAATCCACTATGCATGTGAAAGTATATGAAGATAATGACATGCATAATGGAAAATGGACGTCTGCAGAATGAGCTAAGTGCGGAATTTATCGTCGTACATGCGGAATTTATCTTCGCAAAACAAGGTGGCAAATAAGTAGCAGACGACCATCTAGTTTAAGTGTTACAACTCATAAGAACCAAATGTAGCAAAACGAGAGTTGTAAGCACGAAGCAAAATATAAAGTACCCACCCATATGGACCTGCTTGAAGACTATCAATCTCATATGCTTCTCCCCCTTTTGTCAGTAATGACCAAAAAGGTTTGAAGACATAGAGCCTCTACTCGTTCCCGTGAGGAGTAGGTGAAGTAGCAGGGTTGTTGGTGTTGTTTGGCGGTGCAGAAGAGCTTGGAGGTGCTGAAGGAGGTGGCGGTGAAGTAGCATTGTCTTCTTCCTCAATAATTCTGGTAGTCATTGTGGCAGCAGAGGAAGAGAACTCAGAGTCTTCAAGGGATGGAGTTCCTAGCAGCACAACCCTTCGAGGAGGTGTGGAGTCAAACTTGAATCTCTTAGTGAAGCCATCCTCTTGAAGATCAGCTTCAGAACACATCATCGTGAGCCCTTTCCATGTGCGGCGATAGGTTTCATGGGCAACGAAAGCATTCTTGGTGGCAAGATTTCGAGTGCGATTAACATCCACCAAGAGGCTTTTCATCTGACGCTTCAGCCAGTCATGATGCCTATCCTGTTTTTGATGTAGAGCCACAAGAAGCTCTCGGTCGTTGAGAACTCGAGTGCGCTTCTTGGGTCTTGGAGCAGTGGCACTATCAGTGGCTTCAGTGGAAGCAGGGTGTGGTGCACGTGTAGTGCCAGCCAAAGGATACACCCGAGAAACTGCTTCAACGCCTTCAACATTCTGAGTAAAACTCTGATGTTCTGCATTCTGAAGACTTAGAGGTTGCTTGGCAGGCTCAGAATATATGGCTTCAGTAGACATGTCCACGTCAGGCAAGAAGATCCGATGGTTGCGGGCTGAGGGCTGATACGAGATGGCGGAGTGTAGCTTGATCAGCCGCATGACCCAAGGGGTGTAGAACTTCAAACCAAACAGATCAATGCCTGATGCAGCAAGTTGGCGTATGAAGAAGTCCTGGGCATTGAAGCATTTGCCATGAAGTATATAGAAGACCAAAGTCTTCATTGCACCCTGAAGCTTGGCATTTGGAGAGTGCCCTTTGATAGGCCAGAGAGTTCGCCTGATGATGTGATAGATGGTTCTTGGCAGGTACTCAAGGTCTTCAACGAAGAACTCTGTGGGATAAGCAACATCTTGGGGCAATGGCTTCATCATGCTGAGCATCTGACTCATATCAGGTTCTGGCCGCTGAAAGATGCTCTCAATAGCTTTAGTATGCAGCTGACAGCCTTGCTCGAAGAGATCGCCAGGAGTGGGCAAGCCAGTGAGCTCAATGATGTCAAATGCATTGGCTTCATGATGAACGTTGCCAGTCATCCACTCCAGGACCCAAGTCTTCGGATCTCTGCTGTACCCTCTGATGTGAAGTGTGGCATAAAATTGAAGCAGCAACTCTTCATTCCAATGCTCTTCGTTAGTAATGAACCGCAGCAGTCCAACTTCCTTGAAGCAATCTAAAGCTTCTTCCAGATAGGGCAGACCAGCTATAGCTTCAACGTCAAGGCGCTTGTGTGGGAAGATGCGACCTTGGTTGTAAAGAATGCAAGAGTAATAGCTTCGCTGAGGATAGCTCCAGAACCGATCAGATGATATCCTTTCCCTTGAGTAGGGGTTCCTGGAGCTATTGAAGAACGTGTTGTCTGCCCTGAAGCCATTGATGTTGAAGGAGCCAGGTGCTGATGCAGGACCTGGAAACCTTGACAGTCTTGGGATTGGCTTCTGGACCTGAGGCCTGTGCTCAACATGATAGTCGAATTGGGGACCGGCAGCAGACTCAGGAACAGAAGTGGCGGGATCAGTGGTTTCGCTGTCTTCTGAAGCTTTTGCTGGGGAGGGCTCCACATTAGCTTCATTGGTGGTTGTGGCAGCCTCACGATTTTCATCCTCCACTTGACTAGCTGGAGGGTCGGTCACAAGCACATTCTCCTGGAGAACTGCTTCTTGGTGGGACAGGGGAGTGGGATCTTGTGGGACTCCTTCTTCTGCGGCTGATGCAGCTGGAATGTCTTCAGCAGAGACTTGAGGCCTTGGACCTTTGCGAAGCCTGCGGAGCGCAGACGACGCCTGTGGAGTTGGAGTGGGCTGGGCCTCATAGTCTTCTTCCTCTTGTGGGCGATCCGCCCATGAAGCATTCTGTGCAATTGGCGTCAGTGGACGACCAATGCTGATGAGTTTGTTGTTTTCAAACTGAGGAAGGACTGCACCATCTACTACATTGTCATGATGACCAATGTCTTCAGCAGTGATGGGATCAGCTGCTGGAATGTCTTCAACTTCATGAGCCTCTGTGGAAGCAGGCTCATGAATTGTCAGTTGTCGTTCAGCTTCAGGATAGACCATAGAAATGGGTTCAACTACCAAAGGCTCTATGGAAGCAGCCCGAGCTTTCTTGGTCTTCCTCTTCTTCTTGGAGGGGACAGTAGGAGAGGCTTCAGAGTGTTTCCTCTTCCTGGCTTCAGCCTCAGCAGTCCTTGTCTTCTTGAGCTCTAAAGTTGTTGACCGGCTTTTTGGCTTCGAGCCAGTCAGTCTAGTTGGGAAGACAATCGGAACTGCTTCTTGCCTTGGTGCATCAGGTTCAGCCGTAGCATGCTTCTTCTTCTTCTTGTTCGCGGCCATCCTGGGGTTGATGCCAGGACGCCCAAGTGCCTTGCGCTTCTCAGCCTCATTATAGGCTTGCACACATCTGTCAGCTAGAGTCTTCATGCGCTCACGCGAACCCTGAGCTTCTGCACGCTTCTTCACAAAGGCTTCCTTGAGCTCGTGCATCATTGTCTTGAAGTTCTTCACTTCTTGCACGCTGAGCTTGGCCATATGCTTCTTGAACTGAGCCTTTTCATAGTCAATCTTCTGCTTCAGTTCAACAATGTGCTGGGCAATAGCAAGTTCTGAAGCAATGGCGCCTTGGAAGGCGACACTGAGGCCAATGGGCAGCTGTAGATCTTCAAAGCTGATGTTTGGCGTGTCAAACCACTCATCAATGAAGTTGTGAATGATGGTGACATCAAAGAGAGGCAGATCATTGAAGATTTATGCTTCTTCTTTTCTCTTGATGAGTTGCTCAAGAGCGTCATCTACAAGATCTTCATCACTTGACAGATCAATGTCGTCATTGCGCAGAATGGCAGTAGCTGTTAGCTCGTGGCTAGTGTGAGGCAGAGGTGTCTTGGCCTTCTGGGGCTTGGAGACGCGTGATAAGTCTTCAGACTGCACACTGTCTTCAGGAGGTGCAGTTGCCAATGGCTTCGCCCTTGAGATTTTTGGTGAAGGGGCCAGCTTTGAAGCTTTTGGCTTCTTCAACTGGTTTGGCTTCGGCACTGCAGGCGCGTCATCAGACTCAGTGTCAGCTGCAGGCTCATTCACTGCAGTCCCTTGAACCAAGATGTAGGTGATGAGGCCTTCAAGGTTGGCAAAAGGACTGATGACATTGGGTTCTGCATGTCGTGTGCCATCTGCCCTTGGAGATGAGGGACCAGGGTTGAAGTCTAACCCAAAAATCTTCTTGTTCTGCTTTGCTGAGTTCTGAGCAAACTGGAAGTTGCGCTTGAACAGTTTGTCGTCACGACACCATAGCAGTGACGACGAGTGTGCATCAGCAGGCTGTGGTCCACGGACCATGCATGGATAGAAGCCTTGAGCAATGGCTTCATCTCTGGACCTGGGTAGAAGATTCTTGAATAGGATGTCTCCCCACTGTCTCTTGATGGCGTTTTTCTCAGCATACTCCTGGGTGACAAATCTGTATTTGAACCATTGTTCTGCCCAATATCTTCGAATCCATTGGATTCGGGTCTTGCGCTGACTGTAATCCTCTTCAGGATCTGTCTTGTACATTTCTGAGAGTTCATCTGGCAGATCTCTGGAGGTCTCACCACGACGCTTTCTGCCACCCTTCCTTGCTGCTTTCTCTGAAGCCATAAACTTTAACCTGAAAGGCTTCAAGACGTTCAAAGGCTTCAAAGGTTTTTGTTTGCTGGACCAACAGGAACTGGCTTCGGGAGAATTTATGTGATGCTGTAAGAATTCTGCAAATGAATGCAGACTATGAGAACCAAAGGATTCTCCCACGGACATGTACCTATGACAGCATTAAGGTGCGAGGGAAGGGGAAGAGGTCATATGCATTCTCAGAAGATTTTGAAGATAAATCAGTTTAGAAGACATTGACCTCATCGTGCGAAGACATTCACTCACAGATAAGTAGTTGGTTCCAGATTTGTACGAATCCACAGATCAGTACAAGTGAGGAATCTAACTACTTTGTGAAGCACAAGTGAATATACTAGGCATGTTATGAGATGCAGTATGAGAGAGATCTAGCTTGTGTGAACAGAAACTGCTTGTGGTAGAAAGTGACAAATCCATAGGATCAATGGTGCTGTAAAAAAGAGGAAGTTTTATTTACCACACTAAGAACTGCTAGACGGAGTGTAAGATGAGGCCGAGCAGTTCGATCTTCCGTGCCCTAACTTGGCGACGGAGGACACCTACGGCGACGGCGGAGAGGGCGATGTCCGCCGTCGGCGTGAAGACGGTGTCGGAGAGGTTGCGGCAGCGAAGCGCTTCGTGGCCGGCGTCGTCGAGGGCTAGCGGTGGCGCTAGGGTTCGTGCGAGGGTGGAAGAAGAGATAATAACTGCTGTGAGCGTGTATTTATAGGTACAGGGGCGGCACTGTGCTATTACACAGGTGCCCCTGGCGATTCGCATCTGAGGAACACGTGGCCATTATGCGGAATTTTGGGGTTTGTTCCACGTCCCACGCACGCCTGGATTGTCGGGTGGTCGTTCCTACTTCTCCAGATTTCATGTGGAGGAATGAGCATTGAAAACGGACTTAATGGTTGTCTCTGTATCTTCTGCTGACAAGGACGCAGAGAAGACATTCGACAGTTTCAATAGAATGCATATAACTTGGGGAGATAGAGTTTGAGATAGAAAGCATAGAGAGGTTAGGGTCCAATCACATTCACTTAGTTCAAAAGATTCAACACGAAGACATAGCTATAAGTGAATGCTGTAGAGGACAGAACACTAGTATATATATATATCTATAATCAACATAGTGAAGATAATCATGAATATATGTTGAGATCGAAGCCAAACCAAATGTGAAGACATTGCAAGGTAATGCCATGAGTGAAACACTTCAAAATAGAACGTTTGGTGGTGGCGTTACCCACCGTATTGGAAGTATTAGACCCAGACACGGCGCACAATTATTGTGGCGCTCCGAAGTCAAATTCCACATTAATGTATTCACACTTAGAATGTATGTCTTCATTGATTGAAGATATACTTTACTTCGTGTGTTGCACATCTAAGTCATCAATATGCATAAGGGTTAGGATGTGTGCCTGATCACAGGACATTTGAGGATTCCAGGATATTTAGCTCACACCGTAACTTGCAAAACCTCTTCTCATCCAAGGGCTTGGTGAATATATCTGCCAATTGCTCTTCAGTGTTGACGTGTATGATATCAATGTCTTCCTTCACAACATGATCTCTGAGAAAGTGATGACGAATTTCAATGTGCTTTGTCTTCGAGTGCTGAACTGGGTTGTTGGCAATCTTGATGGTGCTTTCGTTGTCGCAGTAAAGTGGCACTTGCTTCAGATGAATGCCATAGTCCTTGAGTGTTTGCTTCATCCACAGAAGCTGAGCGCAGCAAGATCCAGCAGCAATGTATTCAGATTCAGCAGTGGAGAGAGATACACAGTTCTGCTTCTTTGAAGACCAACATACAAGTGATCGTCCCAGAAAGTGACATGTGCCTGATGTAGACTTGCGATCAACTTTGTCACCAGCATAATCAGCATCCGAGAATCCAACCAGATCAAACTCTGAGCCCTTTGGATACCATAATCCTAGAGTTGGGGTGTGAGCCAAATATCAAAGAATTCGCTTCACAGCTAAGTGATGCGACTCCTTTGGTGCCGCTTGAAATCGAGCACACATGCAAACACTAAGCATAATATCTGGCATAGATGCACATAGATAAAGTAAAGAACCAATCATGGAGCGGTATACCTTTTGATCGAACTCTTTACCATTGTCGTCAGGACCCAGATGATGTTTGGCTGGCATTGGTGTTGTGAAGCCTTTGCAGTCTTGCATACCGAACTTCTTCAGGCAATCTTTGAGATACTTCTCTTGAGATATGAAGATGCCATTGCGTTGTTGTCGTATTTGAAGACCGAGGAAGAACTTCAGCTCCCCCATCATGGACATCTGATATTGCTCTTGCATCATATATCCAAACTCTTCACTGTACTTCTGATTGGTGCAGCCGAAGATAATGTCATCCACATATATTTGGCACACAAACAGTTCACCATCATATGTCTTCGTGAAAAGAGTGGGATCTAGGGAACCAGGTATCAAGCCTTTGCTCTTCAGGAAGTATTTGAGTGTGTCATACCAGGCCCGAGGGGCTTGTTTGAGGCCATACAGTGCCTTGTTGAGCTTGTATACCATGTCAGGATGTTTTGGATTTTCAAAGCTAGGCGGTTGTGCAACATACACTTCTTCTTCAATCTTTCCATTGAGAAAGGCACTCTTCACATCCATTTGATATAGAAGTATGTTATGATGATTTGCATAGGCCAACAGTATGCGTATGGCTTCAAGTCTAGCCACAGGAGCAAATGTTTCATCGAGGTCAATGCCTTCCACTTGAGTATATCCTTGAGCAACGAGACGAGCTTTGTTTCTGACAACTTGACCATGCTCATCTTGCCTGTTGCGGTATATCCATTTGGTGCCTATTATATTGTGCTTCCGTGGATCAGGACGCTTAACCAGTTCCCATACATTATTCAGCTCAAACTGTTGAAGCTCTTCTTGCATAGCTTGAATCCATTCAGGTTCCATGAAGGCTTCTTCAACTTTCTTGGGTTTTGTTATTGAGACGAATGCGAAGTGCCCACAGAAATTTGCTAGCTTAGTTGCCCTTGAACGAGTGAGTGGACCAGGTGCATTGATGCTATCAATTATTCTTTCAATCTGCACTTCATTGGCAATGCGAGGATGTACAGGGCGAAGACTTTGCTCTTGCTGTTCATTGTCGTTGTTGGAAGGAATGTCTTCAGGCTGAGCATTGTCTTCATGTTAATCAGGTGCTGAAATGATAAGTTCTTCTTTAGGATGAGCTTCAGAATGTATAATTTCTCCAGTTCCCATTAGCTTGATTGATTCACTGGATGGAACTTCATCTAGCACATTTGGCAGATGCTCTCTTTGTGAACCGTTGGTCTCATCGAACCGCACATCCACTATTTCAACCACTTTGTAATGAAAGAGATTGAAGACTCTGTAGGAGTGTGAATCCTTTCCATATCCAAGCATAAAACCCTCACGTGCTTTTGGTGCAAATTTTGAGGTGTGATGTGGGTCCTTGATCCAGCACCTTGCGCCAAACACTCTGAAGTAACTGACATTTGGCTTCTTGCCAGTAAGGAGCTCATAAGATGTCTTGTTCAGTAGCTTGTGAAGATAAACACGATTGATTGTATGGCATGCAGTATCAATGGCTTCGGGCCAGAATTTTCTTGGGGTCTTGTATTCATCTAGCATCGTTTTGGCCATCTCAATTAGTGTTCTGTTCTTGCGTTCGACGATGCCATTCTGCTATGGCGTGTACGGGGCTGAGAATTCATGCGTGATGCCCAAGGTATCAAGATATGTATCAAGGCCAGTGTTCTTGAATTCAGTGCCATTGTCACTTCTGATGTGCTTTATCTTGGCGCCAAAATTGTTCATAGCTCGATTGGCGAAGCGTCTGAAGACATCCTGCACTTCAGTCTTGTAAAGGATTATGTGCACCCAAGTATATCTAGAATAATCATCAAGAATAACGAAGCCATAGAGGCAAGCAGTAGTAGTTAGAGTTGAGTAATGAGTGGGACCGAAAAGATCCATGTGAAGCAGTTCGAAGGGTCGAGTAGTGGTCATGATTGTCTTCGAGGGATGTTTGGCCCTCGTCATCTTCCCTGCTTCACAGGCACCGCATAAGTGGTATTTCTTGAACTTGACGCCCTCGATGCCTATGACATGCTTCTTCTTCACAAGGGTGTGGAGGTTCCTCATGCCAGCATGTCCAAGCCTCCGATGCCAGAGCCAGCATTCTGAAGCCTTTGCTAGAAGACATACTGCAAGCTGTGGCCCTGCTGAGAAATCTACCACGTACAAATCATCTTTTCGATACCCTTCAAACACTAGAGACTTGTCAGATTCCATTAGTACAAGGCAACGATATTTTCCAAACATTACGATCATGTTCAAATCGCAAAGCATTGAGACAGACATTAAGTTGAAGCCAAGGGATTCAACAAGCATGACTTTATCCATGTGTTGATCCCTTGACATTGCAACTCTACCTAGACCCAATACCTTACTATTACCAGTGTCAGCAAATGTGATGTGGCTCTTGTCGGATGGACATAAGGTTGAGTCCATAAGAAGACTTCTTTTGCCAGTCATGTGATTTGTACACCCACTGTCAATAATCCATTCTGAAGACGCTGGTGTCGTACCCTACAGTGCAGTTAGGGGGATAGGCTTCACCAAGAGCATTGTGAAGCAAAAACATTTGACGAACCAGTGGGTTATGAAAGCTTAGATCCAGGTTAGGACTAATAGGGAGAGTAGCAAGCGATTCAGGTACGAAGTACATAGTAAGACCATTTGGGCATTTGATCTTGCACCCTACAAGATGTTTAAGGTCCCCAGCAATAGCGTCAGACGATTTTGGTTTTCTGCTGGAGACCTTTCCCTGCAAAAGAGAGTTAAGCTTTCTTAGCCACCCACATCAAGGGCGGCTTAGAAGCAATAAGTCTAAGTCCAGCATCTGAGAATTTTGGCTTTGAAGCCTTAGCAAACAGTCTTGCAGGCGGACAATAGTACTCATAAGAATAGGCAGAATAGTTCTTGGTCTTATGAACATGGCGGTTTGATGAACCGCTCTCATATTCATATGCCTGAGTATGGCTTCCCTGCAAAACATTTGCGTTAGTGCGATCAGGTGAGTCCTTTGTCTGTATGAAGCCTTTGGACCGTATGAAGCCTTTGGTCTGAGGTTTGTCTTCTTCACGTGAGGTGTCATGATGACATTCACAGGAAGACTCTCCAGACACCTTTTCGGAACCCAGATCTTCTTCATAGGCGGTCCATTCCTGCAGTTAGTACCAATGTACCTGGCAAACACTTCACCATTCTGATTCTTAAACAGTATATAATTTGCATCAAAGGATTCATCAATGATAATGGGGTTAGCACAAGTGAAGCCAGATAGATCGGATTGATCCGCTGAAGGTTCCTTTGCAGCAACCCACATGGTTTTGGGGTACTGCTCAGGTTTCCAGTAAGAGCCATCTGCATTCATTTTCCTAACGAACCCTACACCCTCTTTCCTAGGGTTTCGATTCAGAATCTGCTTCTTCAGGACATCACATAGCGTCTGATGCCCTTTAAGACTTTTGTACATCCCTGTTTCAAGCAATGTCTTGAACCTAGCATTCTCATCAGCAATAGCGGTGGTATCCTCAGTAGAGGGGTTAGTTACCACATCAGCAGTTGAAGATATTGCAACAACAGTAGCAGTAGAACATTCACCAACAGAAGTAGCATTATCACGCTCAATGCATTTAAGACATGGTGGTTCAAATCCTTCCTGAGCGGGACTGATCTGTTTGGCGCGAAGTGACTCGTTTTCCATTTGAAGATCTTCATGAACCGCTTTGAATTTCTCAAGATCTTGCTTCCTTTGAAGATAATCATAGGAAAGCTTTTCATGAGTTGTTGAGAGAGTTTCATGATGACTTTCAAGTTCCTGATACTTAACGTGAAGATTTTTTATGTCTTCAATTAAGGATTCAGATCGAGTCATTACAACACCTAACAGATCATCGCTTCTGTCTAACAGTTTTTGAATAAGTTCCATAGCTTTCTGTTGTTCAGTTGCAATTTTAGCAAGTGTTTTGTAGCTAGGTTTTCAACCACAATCAGAGTCATCGTCTCTAGATGTTTGATAGTGAGTAGTTCGTGTGTTTACCTTGGCACCACGTGCCATGAAGCAGTAGGTAGAAGCGGAGTAGTCCTTGTCATTTGCATCGGTGTCGATGATGAAGTCATTGTCTTCAGTGTTGAAGATGGACTTGGCAACGTATGCTGTAGCCAGACTTGCGACGCCTGAGTCGGATTCCTCCTCAGACTCCACCTCCGCCTCCTCAGAAGCAGACTCCTCCTCTGAATCCATTTCCTTGCCAACAAACGCACGTGCCTTGCCATATGAGCTCTTCTTGTGTGATGAAGACTTTGAGGAAGACTTTGAGTACTCCTTCTTCTTCTTCTTGTCGTTAGAGAAATATTCCTTGCTCTTCTTCTTCTTTTTGTTCTCATTGTCCCACTGTGGACACTCAGAGATGAAGTGGCCAAGTTTCTTGCACTTGTGACATGTTTTCTTCTTGTAGTCATGAGCAGGAGCTTCATCATTCCTTGAACTTGATCGGGAAGACTTTCTGAAGCCTTTCTTCTTGGTGAATTTTTGGAACTTCTTGACAAGCATAGCAAGTTCCCTTCCAATGTCTTCAGGATCATCAGAACTGCTGTAAGATTCTTCTTCAGATGAGGAGACAACTTTTGCCTTCAAGGCACGAGTTCGCCCATAGTTTGGACCGTAGATATCTCTTTTCTCCGAAAGCTTAAACTCTTGTGTGTTGAGCCTCTCAAGTATGTCGGACGGATCGAGTGTCTTGAAATCAGGACGTTCTTGAATCATCAGGGCCAGGATGTCAAACGAACTATCAAGTGATCTCAGCAGCGTCTTGACGACTTCGTTTTGGTAATCTCAGTGGCGCTGAGGGCTTGAAGCTCATTTGTGATGTCAGTGAGTCGGTCAAATGTGTGCTGGACATTCTCATTGTCATTTCGCTTGAAGCGGTTGAAGAGGTTGCGAAGGACACTGATTCTCTGATCTCTCTGGGTTGAGATGCCTTCATTGACCTTGGAGAGCCAGTCCCAGACCAGCTTAGATGTCTTCAAAGCACTCACATGGCCATACTGTCCTTTGGTCAGATGACCACAGATGATATTCTTGGCAGTAGAGTCCAGTTGAACGAATTTCTTGACATCAACAGTAGTGACACCTTCTCCAGCCTTGGGAACGCCGTTCTCGATGACATACCATAGGTCGACGTCAATGGCTTCAAGATGCATGCGCATCTTATTCTTCCAGTAGGGATATTCAGTTCCATCGAAGACGGGCACGCAGCGGAGACTTTAATTATCCCTGCAGTCAACATAGCTAAAACTCCAGGTGGTTAAACCGAATCACACAGAACAAGGGAGCACCTTGCTCTGATACCAATTGAAAGTGCGTTATATCGACTAGAGGGGGGGGTGAATAGGCGATTTTTATGTAAGTCTTCAGAACATAGAAGTTTTGAAGACAAACGATAAAATTAAACCTATTACCATGCAGCGGAAGGTAGACTACACTAGGCAAACCATAGTCAAGTATTCAATGAAGTGAAAGCACAAAGACTAATAGCAGCTAGATAGTAAGGATCAGGTAGGAAGATATTGTGAAGCCAAACAAAACAAGTAGTCACTCAGTGAAGACAAATGATAGTACAAACATACAATGACTTCACAAGGAGTAACAATAAGTAAAGGGAAGTGAAGATGAAACCAGTGACTCGTTGAAGACAATGATTTGTTGGACTAGTTCCAGTTGCTGTGACAACTGTACGTCTGGTTGGAGCAGCTAGGTATTGAAACCTTAGGACACACAGTCCCGGACACCCAGTCCTGAACACACAGCTCAGGACACCCAGTCCTCGCCGTATTCTCCTTGAGCTAAGGTCACATAGACCTTGCCCAACCACTCTGGTAAGTCTTCAAGGTAGACTCCCAAACCTTCACAGACTTTGTTCACCGGCAATCCACAATGTCTCTTCGATGCTCAGAACGTGACGCCTAACCGGCTGGAGGATGCACAGTCCTCAAGTGTAATAAGTCTTCAGATCACATAGACAAGAAGACTTAAGTGATGCCCAATTCTCTCTGGCTTTGGTGGTTAGGGCTTTATCCTCGCAAGGAATTCTCTCTCAAAGGCTTCGAGGTGGGTTGCTCTCAAATGACAAAAGCCGTACTTTCAATCTGAGCAGCCAACCGTTTATGGTTGTAGGGGGTGGGCTATTTATAGCCACTTGGCAACCCAACCTGATTTGTCCGAAATGACCCTGGGTCACTAAGGAACTGACACGTGTTCCAACGGTCAGATTTCAAACTCACACGACAACTTTACTTGGGCTACAAGCAAAGCTGACTTGTCCGACTCTAGACAAGATTCACTCTCATAGTCTTCACTCGAAGACATAGGTTTTTGGTTTAGGCATCAGTTCAGTCATTCTAACTGGTTCTCTTGGACCCCACTTAACAGTACGGTGGTTCCTATGACTCAACACAAAAGAAAAATAACTACGAAAGATCTAAGTCTTCGAGCTCCATAGGCTTCATATAGTGTCTTCTCTTGTCATAGTCTTCAATGTGAATATCTTCATATACCACCTTTGACTTCAATGTCTTCATACATTTTTAGGGGTCATCTCTGGTAGTAAAACCGAATCAATGAGGGACTTCTACCTATGTTATCCTGCAATTCTCACAAACACATTAGTCTCTCAACTAGGTTTGTCGTCAATACTCCAAAACCAACTAGGGGTGGCACTAGATGCACTTACACATAGCATGAAACATATGGATCCAAATCAGCCCCTTACGAAGCAACGTATAAACTAGGGTTTAAGCTTCTGTCACTCTAGCAACCCATCATCTACTTATTACTTCCCAATGCCTTCCTCTAAGACCAAATAATGGTGAAGTGTTATGTAGTCGACGTTCACATAACACCACTAGAGGCTAGATGTCGGTGTCAAAACCGGCGGATGTCGGGTAGGGGGTCCCGAACTGTGCGTGTAGGCCGGATGGTAGCAGGAGGCAAGGGACACGAAGTTTTACCCAGGTTCGGGCCCTCTCGATGGAGGTAAAACCCTACGTCCTGCTTGATTAATATCGATGATATGGGTAGTACGAGAGTAGATCTACCACGAGATCAGAGAGGCTAAACCCTAGAAGCTAGCCTATGGTATGATTGTTGTTGTATATGTTGTCCTACGGACTAAAACCCTCCGGTTTATATAGACACCAGAGAGGGTTAGGGTTACACAAAGTCGGTTACAATGGTTGGAGATCTGCATATCCGTATCGCCAAGCTTGCCTTCCACGCCAAGGAAATTCCCTTCCGGACACGGGACGAAGTCTTCAATCTTGTATCTTCATAATCCAGGAGTCCGGCTGAAGGTATAGTCTGGCCATCCGGACACCCCCTAATCCAGGACTCCCTCAGTAGCCCCTGAACCAGGCTTCAATGACGATGAGTCCGGCGCGCAGATTGTCTTCGGCATTGCAAGGCGGGTTCCTCCTCCAAGTACTTCATAGAAGATTTTGAACACAAAGATAGTGTCCGGCTCTGCAAAATAAGTTTCCACATATTGCCATAGAGAGAATAATATTTACACAAATCTAATCTGCTGACGTATTCCGTAGTGTGACACACCACGGCCAAGCCTTTATCCTAGTCGTTTTATTACCCCACCTCAGCGCGTCATGCGAGGCGGTTTCCTTGGCACGTCTTGTTAAGTCAGAGATCGTGTCCCCTTATTCCGGGATTCTCACCAATACGGGCGTGGGTAACCCAACCGCTTCTAGGACTCCTAGATTATAGGCAAGCCCAAACGGACATGGAGAGGACGCTTGATATTCACCCTCTTTATAAAGGGTCAAGGCTTTTATTTTTCCCTCCCGCGCTCAATCGAATCCTTCCCCCACCTCAAGCTCAAGCGCCCAGAGTTCAGGTCAAGTGCTCCGAACCTTCAGTCATGTCCGGATCTAGCCTTCAAGGCCGATGGATGCCTTCCTCCGTCATGG
Source organism: Triticum aestivum (assembly GCF_018294505.1). Classification (NCBI taxonomy): domain Eukaryota; kingdom Viridiplantae; phylum Streptophyta; class Magnoliopsida; order Poales; family Poaceae; genus Triticum; species Triticum aestivum. Next base: position 464,828,070 of record NC_057806.1, on the reverse strand, counting down.
AAGAAGACATCAAAAAGTTGAGGGGGGCCAAATACCTGACCGCCGAGATTCCGCATTGGCTGCCGTCCCCTCCCCCGAACCCAACGAGATCGTCGTGTTCATCTCTCACTTCCTCCGAGGTCTAGGCCTTGCTCTGGATCCTTTCGTCAGGGGCTTGATGTTTTATTACAGGCTAGATTTCCATGATCTAGCTCCAGACTCCTTTCTTCATATCACGACATTTATTGTCGTGTGTGAGGCCTTCCTCCGGGTTACCCCTCACTTTGGCCTGTGGCTCAAGACCTTTGAAGTAAAGCCGAAGATGATCGAGGGGCAACATGCGGCATGTGGAGGTGCCTCGATATGCAAGATGACGGGAGATCCATGGCCCAAAGGTTCCCTTCCAGAGGTGTCTGAATTGTGGCAACATGAGTGGTTCTACATCACGGCTCCTAGAAGTGCCAAGTGGGCGGCCGCCCCCATTTTCTGCTCGGGCCCTCCACCACAACTGATGTCATGGATTAGTAGAGGACTGAGTTGGGGTCCAGCCAAGGACGTGGCTATGCTGCAAAGCTGCATTCGAGATCTCTTTAATGGAGATTTCAGTTTGGTTGCGGTAATACAAGTTATGCTGGTCCGTCAAGTCCAGCCTTGCAAACGCCGGCCCCTTCGCTTGTGGGAGTTCAATCCCGAGGGACCGCGTGTCGTTCAAAATTTCCTCGGCCTGACGCACGAGGAGATGTACAAGTTATTCTTCGGACCTCAGGTAGAGTGTCCGGAAATCACCGAGGACGTGGGCCTGAGCAGTAACCACGCCGCCGAACAGGTAAGGAATCTTCCGGCCGAACATACTATCTCTCGTTTGTCACGAAGTTATCTCAGAGAGTTTGCTTTTTGACCAGGACTGGCTAACAAAGGCGAAGTTGATTCGGTGTTCGGCCCCCCTCCCTGAGGGTTTGGAAAATCCGGTACTGGAAAAGATGCTCCAGGTCGCACCCTGCCCGAAGCCCTTGAAGGAAGATACCGAGGAGGATAATACGGGCGGACGCGGGCCCCCAGCGTTGCCCATTCTAGCCGAGGGAGCGAGCGTCTCCATGAAGGAAGACGACCGGAGGAGGAAAAGGACTACGCCCGGGGATTCGGAAGCCGAAGCTTCCAAACAGGAGAAGAAGTCTCCCACAGAGGGTCCTACCTTGGGGGGTGCTGTTGCCGCACAAAGTCCATAGGGGGATCAATTCCCAAACGAGTCGTAAGTGACCCAAAATACTTTAATAGTACAGATATGCCATCTTTTTCTTCTGAGAAAATAACCACCGCATATATCTTTGCAGTTCGGGCCTTAGCCCCTCTCAAATGAGCTCGTCTTCGAGGGATCTTCTTCCAGAGATGATGGAGAGTGAAACGCCTCCTCCGGACTCCTCCGCTCTAGAAGCGGGCGACCCTGAAGTGTCGTCGCGGAGGGCCTCTCCGAATCCGGCGAGGCCAGAAGATAATCCCATTGACCCCCGAAGCTCCCAGTGTCCGGTTCCCGAAGAGAGCAGACAAAAGAGTCTGGCACCGTCTAGTGTGCGATCGGATGTTCTGAGGGAGTTGGTGGGGCGAGCGGCCATCTCAGATAAACACTGTGTGCTGATGAATACGATGATGGAGAGAATCTCGTCCGCCGAAAGCGGATTGCATAAAGCTTTTATGAGTCTACTAACAGGCTTTGAGGTACGTAAAATAATGTATGATAGTCCTGCACATGCTAGGTGTGCCCTGTGTAGATAGTAGCACCTGAGACTCTGGTCGTCGTTGGAAACGACGACGAACAGAGGATCATATTCCCAGGTAATAACCATACTGCCTTTATGTGCAGGTGATGGAAGCTCCGGTGGCTAGCCGGACTAGTGAGTTTGCCCATTTAGAACAGCAGTTGGATGCGGCAGACGCCGACATCGAGCTTGTTAACAAAAGGCTTGACGAGGCACAGGGTAAGTGTCATTATCTGGTAAACGCCACATAGGAAGAGCAACATGATGCCAGTATCTTTAATATGTTGTGAGTGCAGATGGAGCTGCCAGTGTTGAAGCCTTGCGGGAAGAACTTGCCCGAGCCAAGGAACAAGCGAGGTTGGGTAATGCGGCTGCTTTGAAGGCGGCCGAAGAGTTGCAAGTCGAAAAGGCCGCGCATGGCGAGAGCCGAGATAAGATGGCCAAGATGGACATAGAATTAAAAGCCACCACCGACCGTTGTCGGGTTCTTGAAAAGGAAAACCAGGTGAAGGCATCGGACCTTGAGAAGGCTGCTGCGACGGGAAAAGACCTCCGCTCTGCTATGAGGGCAAAGAAGGAGAAGCTGCGGGAAGCCGGTGATATTGTAGCTGGGAAATCCTTTATGTTGCGGAGGAAGTTCGGAGATCCACGGTATGCCCCTCTGGATCGGCTGTGGAGTTCGGAGGATGTGTATATGGATTTGGCAGCGAGCGCTGCCGATGCGGCCAAGTACTTCCAGGGTCAGACGGACCGTGAAGTAGACCAGCTGTTTTGGAGACAATTCCATTCTCCCGAGCGTCCGCTTTCATTGTCTGACCAATTAGCCGAATGGGCCGAACTAAATAGGTTGTCCAGACTCTCCATGAGGTCTGTTGTGGATCAGCTATGGCCGAAAAGGCCAAAACTGAATAGCTATTTCAGCTTGGTGCAGCAGTTCCTTGACGTGGTGCCGCGCATTAATGCGATGAAGAGGTCAGCGTGCATAGAGGGTGCACAGATGGCCTTTGCCCGTGTTAAAGCATACTGAGCGGAGATGGATGCTACCACTGTTGCAGCGCGGGATTCGGCCATAGGTCGAAGGGCTGCTGAGCACTACTTTGAAGAAGTTCTTGAGGGTGCTCGTTTGATAGAGACCCAGTGCTCAAAAAATATTATGTTTGAGTGATATGTAATCTCATTCTAAGCGACATGCTTTTATAGATTTTTATAAGGCTATTTTTATACTTTTGCCTGAAAGTAATATGATGCCTCCTGGGCGGCCGTTTATGTATACATGTGTATAACCTGAAAGATTGCAGTCGTCGGCTTCAACCCCCACGCATATAATTCAGAGGTGCTTGCAAAAACACGCGTTCACACTTAACCCAACGTCTTGGTCCTATTAAGGAGGTGATAGCGGAGCGAGTGAGGCAACCGGACTATAATACTTTAGCACTTTCACTTAGCCATAGGAGTTTGACAGTGGGGCTACTAGATAGCCCCTGGTGGCTCCGCACTCTCCCGATACCGGGGTGCATACATGGCTGGCCGGAAAACGGCCCTTCGTTAAAGCGGAGGAATTCTAACATTCCAACAGGTCATCGAGTGGTTGACCAGTCTCACGCTATATCACGACAGTCAGTTTTCGGCTTTCTCTACTAAGGTGCTCGTCCGGATGAACCAGGGCACAATCGCAGTAGTTCTCCTGGTGCTACCTTAGCCGGTAAAGAGGAACGTAAGGCACCAAAACACAGGAGCCGGGCAAACCCAACATTTGACCAAAGACAATGATTCGGAGCTGATGCATATAGGGCCAAACTCGCAACGCCGAACACTCCCTAAGGTATTCGGTCTTTGTGGTATAAACCGGGCCTAAGTAATGGCCTTTGTAAGAAGCCCCTTGTGTCCAGGTACGTGCATTGTTCTGGCGTGGCCACATGCCAAGACGTCAGCATCCTTCTCAACGGTGGATGTGTATCAACAAGAGACAGTAAAAAAGGTTTATGCAGGGTCTTAATCTAAAAAGAATCCTTGGAGCGGGTCCCTGCTGCACGTCTGCGCCTGTGTCTCCATTGTGCCATATCCTGGACGGGTGTAGCACGGTGATTGTCTGTAAAAGAGAGGAATTTAGGTGAAAAAGGTTGTCGTGCAAAAAGATAGTTTTCTCAAGAAACCATGTATAATTCAAGATGAGAAGAAATTGCCACTTGTCTGCGCGCGTTGAGCCCCTTGTATTGACAAATAGGGGTGTGACCATTTATTCGGTATAAGTAGCGGCGCCAGACTCGACTAGTTGTGTCTGAGGTCTTGACGACCTATTGGATGCTTTCGCTAGTCCGGGCGCCTTTAGTGTGCGGCTGCCAAGGCAGCCTCACTCTCTTCAGCGCGCTGAGATCGATTGATATTTCCGTGCACTGAAATGATGCCACGTGGACCGGGCATCTTGAGTGTGTGGGAGGTGTAGTGTGGTATTGCATTAAAGTGAGCGAAAGCTTCACGTCCGAGCAGTGCTTGATAGCCACTTTGAAACGGAGCGATATGGAAGGTTAAATGCTCACGACGGAAGTTATCGGGGGAGCCGAATATAACTTGTAGTAGGAGGGAGCCCGTACAACGAGCCCCTGGGCCTGGCGTTACTCCTTTAAAGGTAGTATTGCTATGGCGAATTTGTGTTGGGTCCAACCCCATCCCGCGGATTGTATCCTGATATATTAGGTTTAGGCTGCTGTCGCCGTCCATCAAGACTCGTGTGAAGTGATATCCGCCAATTACTGGGTCTAATACCAGGGCAGCCCATCCTGCGTGTCGGATACTTGCTGAGTAATCGTGATGGTCGAAAGTGATCGGTTGAGACGACCAGTGGCAGGACTTCGCGGTGACAGGCACTTGGGTATATTTTCCTGGGGGTGCCGCATTGTTTTTTCCCTTGATCACGTGTAAGACATTTATTGTTTTGACTTCTGGTGGAAATTTCTTTTGTTCCCCCGTGTCTTGCTTGGGAGGCTCGTCCTCGTCTTCACTTGGTGTATCCTCCCCCTTGTGTACAACGTTGAGCTTGCCGGACTGCTTGAAGACCCAACATTCTCTGTGGGTATGGTTAGCAGGTTTACCAGGGGTACTATGGATATGACATATTTGGTCCAGAATTTTGTTGAGGCTGGACAGTTCATCCCTGGTGCCTTTAGTGGGTGGCTTTTGACCTGGCCGAGAGCTTTTGAATCCGGCATTTACTGTCGTGCCCTTCGTGTTGTCTTTCTTTATTCCGGCATTTGTTATTGTTGTTGCGCCGTGATTTCCCGTTTCCATCTCTAACTTTAGATGTACTGGGGTCGCTGGTGCTGCATCTGGCTAGCCAGCTGTCCTCACCCGCGCAAAAGCGGGTCATGAGGTTTGTTAATGCGGCCATCATTCTCGGCTTATTTTGGCCGAGGTGTCTGGCGAGCCATTCGTCATGGACGCTATGCTTGAAAGTTGCCAAGGCTTCGGCGTCCGAACAGTCGACAATTTGGTTCTTTTTAGTAAGAAACATGTTCCAAAGATTTCGGGCTGACTCTCCGGGCTGTTGAGTTATGTGATTCAAATCGTCCGCATCCGGAGGTCGGACATAAGTCCCTTCAAAATTTGCCCGAAAGGCGTCTTCGAGCTCTTCCCAACTTCCAATGGAGCTTTTGGGGAGGCCTTTAAGCCAGTGACGAGCTGGCCCTTTGAGCTTGAGGGGTAAGTACTTGATGGCGTGGACATCATCTCCTCGAGCCATATGGATATGAAGGATATAGTCCTCAATCCAGACCCCAGGGTTTGTTGTTCCGTCGTATGTCTCTATGTTTACGGGTTTGAATCCCTCTGGAAATTCATGGTCCAGCACCTCATCGGTGAAACATAGGGGGTGTGCGGCACCCCTGTAGCTGGGTATACCGCATTGTTCGGATGTTTGTTGTGTTGCATTGTATGCTGGGGCGCGTTTGCGTGGTCCATAGATGGATCTTGTTGCGTTGTCCTTTGGGTGTGAGCCCTCGCATGGGTCGCGTGTTGTATTGTGAGTGGCGTTGTATGCCACTCTGTGTTGATAGAGGGGTCGTCTATCCGACCAAGTGGCTGCTTTGATATTTGGTTGTGGGGGGTCTGAGGCCTCCTCATCGAATTCAGGTAGCAGCTTCCGCTTTGGGTAGCTCTTGGAGGGGTGATTGTCGTTGTACGTCGCTGCTGTGTTGAGTATTTTACTCCATCTGATTTGGAGTGTGTCTTGTGCAGCCTTGAGCCTTTGCTTCTGCTTTTTCAGACTCCTTGCGGTGGCAACAAGCCTTTTACGGGCATTCTGCTGCTCTGGGTGCCTGTCCGGCGTTATGTCGTCCGGACCATTATCCTTGATAGAATTTGTTTGTTCGGTTTGGTTATCCGGATTGCCATTGTCCGGCAGCGGTTCGCCCTGCTCCAGCGCTGGGTCTGTGTGATCACTATTTCTGTTGAGGCGGGATTTGGGGCGGCGCTTGTGTCGCTGCTTTGACTGCTTTTCGAGGGAACAAGCCTTCGGTGTGTCCTTCCGCTCCTTGTCGTCATCTTTTGGTGCGTCCACCATGTATACATCATGTGACGAGGTGGTGTTCGGGGGCCCAATAGGCGCTGGTTCTTCATTGTCTCCTTCATCGGCATCCATACCGTCGATGTCTTCGGAGTCGAAGTCAAGCATGTCGGTTAAATCATTGACAGTGGCTACAAAGTGGGTGGTGGGTGGGTTTTGAATTTCTTCATCGTCCGTATCCCAACCTCGCTGACCGCAGTCCGGCCAGGGCTCTCCTGATAAAGAGAGAGACTTTAGTGGTTTCATAATATCGCCGAAAGGCGAGTGATGAAAGATGTCCACGGCAGTAAACTCCATGATCGGCGCCCAATCGGATTCGATTGGCAGGGGCGCGAATGGTTCGGAGTTCGAAGAGGAGTCCGGCTTCTTGGAGTCACGAGTCCCGCGGAGTGCGGGGCTGGTGTTCGACTCGATCGCTGTTGGGTTCGCAGCCCCCGAGGTGGCGTCCAACCACCCATCCTCGATCGGCGCAGTTGGCTCCGAATTAAAGGTCGAAGCTGATGCAGGTGCGACCTCCAGGGCACTGTTCGGCGGCAGAGCTAGATCATGCTCGTCGTGACAGTGCGGCGCGCTCGGCAGTGGCTCGAATCCGTCGAAGATCAAGTCCCCGCGGATGTCAGCCGTGTAGTTTAAACTTCCAAATCTGACCTGACGGCCAGGGGCGTAGCTTTCGATCTGCTCCAGATGGCCAAGTGAATTGGCCCGCAGTGCCAAGCCGTCGAAGACGAAGATCTGTCCGGGTAGGAAGGTCTCACCCTGGACTGCATCGCTATTGATGATCGTAGGAGCCATCGAGCCTGACGGTGACGACACAGAGGAACTCTCAATGAAAGCACCAATGTCGGTGTCAAAACCGGCGGATCTCGGGTAGGGGGTCCCGAACTGTGCGTCTAGGCCGGATGGTAACAGGAGGCAAGGGACACGAAGTTTTACCCAGGTTCGGGCCCTCTCGATGGAGGTAAAACCCTACGTCCTGCTTGATTAATATTGATGATATGGGTAGTACAAGAGTAGATCTACCACGAGATCAGAGAGGCTAAACCCTAGAAGCTAGCCTATGGTATGATTGTTGTTGTATATGTTCTCCTACGGACTAAAACCCTCCGGTTTATATAGACACCGGAGAGGGTTAGGGTTACAAAGTTGGTTACAATGGTAGGAAATCTGCATATCCATATCGCCAAGCTTGCCTTCCATGCCAAGGAAAGTCCCTTCCGGACACGGGACGAAGTCTTCAATCTTGTATCTTCATAACCCAGGAGTCCGGCTGAAGGTATAGTCCGGCCGTCCCCTAATCTAGGACTCCCTCACTAGACAACATACATCTTATCAAAATATCAAACGAATACCAAATTCACATGACTACTCATAGCAAGACTTCTCCCTTGTCCTCAGGATTGAACGTAATTACTCACAAAGCATATTCATGTTCATAATCAGAGGGGTAATAATATGCATATAGGATCTGAACATATGATCTTCCACCAAATAAACCAACTAGCATCAACTACAAGGAGTAATCAACACTACTAGCAACCTACTAGCACCAATCCCGGACTTTGAGACAAGAATTGGATACAAGAGATGAACTAGGGTTTGGAGATGAGATGGTGCTGGTGAAGATGTTGATGGAGATTGCCCTCTCCCGATGAGAGGAGCATTGGTGATGACGATGGTGATGATTTCCCCCTCCCGGAGGGAAGTTTCCCCGGCGGAACAGCTCTGCCGGAGCTCTAGATTGGATCCGCCAAGGTTCCGCCTCGTGGCGGCGGAGTCTCCTCCCAAAAAGTTCCTTCTCATTTTTTTTCTCATCGAAAGACCTCATATAGGAGAAGATGGATGTCGGAGAGCCACCAGGGGGGCCACGAGGTAGGGGGCGCGCCCTAGGGGGGGGGGGCGCTTCCCACCCTCGTGAGCAGGGCGTGGCCCCCCTGGCCTTCATCTTTGGCGAGGATATTTCTTTATTTATTTTAAGACATTCCGTGGAGTTTCAGGACTTTTGGAGTTGCGCAGAATAGGTCTCTAATATTTGCTCCTTTTCCAGCCCAGAATTCCAGCTGCCGGCATTCTCCCTCCTTATGTAAACCTTGTAAAATAAGAGAGAATAGCCATAAGTATTGTAACATAAAGTGAAATAACAGCCCATAATGCAATAAATATTGATATAAAAGCATGATGCAAAATGGACATATCAACTCCCCTAAGCTTAAACCTCGCTTGTCCTCAAGCGAAAAGCCGATAACAATAAATATGTCCTCATGTTTAGAAGTAGAGGCGTTGATAAAAACAAAATACGGACATGAAGGCATCATGATTATTCTCATACAGCAACATATATAGATTTTGTCATATGATTACTTATGTTCAAGTGTTGATCTCTTCACAATGCAAAAGTATAAATCATAAACCTTATTGGACTCCAACAAACTATAATCTCACTCATTGAAGCAATTGCAATTTATCATAACATCGGAAAGAGTCTATGTCAGAGCTAAAAAGCAAGTCTACATACTCAACTATCATTTAGTCCTCCATAATTGCTAACACTCACGCGATACTTGTGGTTACGGAGTTTTAATCGAACACAGAGAAAGATAGGGGCTTATAGTTTTGCCCCACAACCTTTTACCTCAAGGGTAATGTCAACAATAATGGTTCATGCTCCCCTACATCCAATTAGATATATATATATATATCATGTTCTTTCCAACATGCTGAGCTTGCCAAAGGATAAAATGAAAAAGAAAATGTGAAGATCACCATGACTCTTGCATAAGGTAGAGGATAATAATAAAGGATAGGCCCTTCGCAGAGGGAAGGAGAGGTTGCCATGCGCTTTTATGGCCGGATATATATAAAATCTCAATGCGAAAGAACGTCACTTTATATTGCCCCTTGTGATATGAACCTTTATTATGCAGTCCGTCGCTTTTATTACTTCCACATCACAAGATCGTATAAAGCTTATTTCTCCCACACCAATCAATCATACATATTTATAGCAATATTTATTGCTTTGCACCGATGACAACTTACTTGAAGGATCTTACTCAATCCATAGGTAGATATGGTGGACTCTCATGGCAAAACTGGTTTAGGGATTTTGTAAGCACAAGTAGTATTTCTACTTAGTGCTGAGAATTTGGCTAGCATGAGGGGGAAAGGCAAGCTCAACAAGTTAGAGGATCCATGACAACATACTTTATCTTAGATATAAGAAAGACATAACTCATTACGTTGTCTTCCTTTTCCAACATCAACTCTTTGGCATGTCATATTTTAATGAGTGCTCCCAATCATAAAAGATGTCAATGATAATATATCTATATGTGAAAACCTCTCTTTCCTTATTACTTCCTATTAATTGCAACAATGACCAAAGCTATGTCTGCCAACTCCCAACAACTTTTAATCATCATACTCTTTCTATGTGAAGTCATTACTCTCAATAAGATCAATATGAACTTTTTGTTTCTTTTTATTCCTTTTCTCTTTTCTTTTATTCACCCAAGATCATGGCAAAATAATCAAGCCCTTGACTCAACACTAATCTTAAATATATATAGCTCACAGACTCGATTACATAGAGAGGTCATAAAGCAAAACTCAAAACTAGATCATGCCATAAACTTTATTCTACTAGATCAAGATACTACTAATAGGGTCGAACTAAAAAAATGGTAAAGACAGGAGTTGTGATTGTGATACGATACCGGGGCACCTCCCCCAAGCTTGGCAGTTGCCAAGGGGAGTGCCCATACCCATGTGATTATATCTGCTTTGTCGGTGAAGAAGGTGGAGGTGATGGATAATCACACATCGAGCGTAAGAGGTCCTCCAGCTTGCGAATAATGCCCTTGAGTGCGACAATATGCTCCTTCAACAAAATATTTTCTTGTGTGAGATACTTGTTTTGAACACGAGCTAACTCAATCATCTTGAAAGCTTCGATCTCAGTTGGGGAAAGAAGGTTATGATCAATTTGAAGGGTGTCTTTTGCTGCTGGAGCTTGATCCTCCGTGGTCTTCTTGATCCTTTCATCCTTGTTGACCCTCGTGGGTTCTTCCCTCTTCAGATCTATATTCATTAGCCAAGCATCGTTGTCACCATTGTTGGAGGAGGGAGACAACATGATGCCTAGCCTGGAAAACCCTGACAGAAAACAGCTCGAAACAAGAACAAAGGAGGTTTGCGTGATACGGGAGTCAAAACCTCCAGGAGATTATATAATGAATTTTTATCGACCAAAATACGTAACGTGCAAGAAAACGGAGTCCGGAAGCCACACGAGGTGCTCACGAGGTAGGGGGCGCGCCCACCACCCTCGTGGGGCCCTCGTGTCCTTCCCGGACTGCTACTTATTTTTCTATTTTTCTAATTATTCCAAAACAGAGAAATATTGCCTTAAAAATTGTTTTGGAGTCGGTTTTGCTTACCGTACCACATACCTATTCCTTTTCAGAGTCTGAAACATTCCGGAAAGTGTCCCTTATGTATTCCTCCGGGGTTACGGTTTCAACAATATTGGTTTCAACATTTATGGGATTACATGAGATATAATGTTTGATTCTCTGACCGTTTACCACCTTCGGATTTGTGCCTTCGAAGTTGTTGATTTTTATGGCACTAGAACGATAGAACTCTTTGATAACATAGGGGCCTTCCCATTTAGAGAGAAGTTTTCCTGCAAAAAAATCTTAAACGAGATTTGTATAGCAATACATAATCACCTACATTAAACTCACGCTTCTGTATCCTTTTGTCATGCCATCTTTTGACTTTTTCTTTAAACAACTTGGCATTTTCATAAGCTTGGGTTCTCCATTCATCATGTGAGCTAATATCAAATAACCTCTTCTCACCGGCAAGTGTAAAATCATAGTTGAGCTCTTTAATAGCCCAATACACCTTATGTTCTAGTTCGAGAGGTAAGTGACATGCTTTTCCATAGACCATTTTATACGGAGACATACCCATAGGATTTTTTTATGCAGTTCTATAAGCCCATAATGCATCATCCAGTTTCTTAGACCAATTCTTTGTAGACCTATTAACAGTCTTTTGCAAAATTAATTTGAGCTCTCTATTGCTCAACTCTACTTGACCACTAGACTGTGGGTGACAAGGAGATGCAATTCTATGATTAACATCATATTTAGCAAGCATTTTACGAAAAGCACCATGAATAAAGTGTGAACCACCATCAATCATTAAATATCTAGGGACTCCAAACCTCAGGAAAATAACTTCCTTAAGCATTTTAATAGAAGTGTTATGATCAGCACTACTAGTTGGAATAGCTTCTACCCACTTACTAACGTAATCAACAGCAACTAAAATATGTGTGTATCCATTAGAGGCAGGAAAAGGTCCCATATAATCAAAGCCCCAAACATCAAATGGTTCAATAACAAGAGAATAATTCATAGGCATTTCTTGATGTCTACTAATATTACCAATTCTTTGACATTCATCACAAGAAAAGACAAACTTATGGGCATCCTTGAAGAGAGCAGGCCAATAAAAACCAGATTGCAATACCTTATGTGCAGTTCTGTCTCCAGCGTGGTGTCCTCCATAAGACTCGGAGTGACACTTGTGTAGGATATGTTCCTGTTCATGCTCAGGTACACAACGTCTAATAACACCATCTACTCCTTCTTTATAAAGATGTGGGTCATCCCAAAAGTAATGTATCAAATCATAGAAGAACTTTTTCTTTTGTTGGTATGTGAAGCTAGGTGGTACAAATTTAGCAACAAAATAATTAGCATAATCAGCATACCATGGAGTACTACGAGAAGTAGTTATAACATTTAATTGTTCATCAGGAAAGCTATCATTAATAGGTAGTGGGTCATCAAGAATATTTTCTAACCTAGATAAGTTGTCTGCAATGGGGTTCTCAGCTCCTTTTCTATCAACAATATGTAAATCAAATTCTTGTAGCAAGAGAACCCATATAATAAGTCTAGGTTTAGCATCTTTCTTTTCCATAAGATATTTAATAGCAGCATGATCAGTTTGAATAGTTACTTTAGAATCAACAATATAAGATCTGAACTTATCACAAGCAAATACAATTGCTAAAAGTTCTTTTTCAGTAGTAGCATAGTTTCTTTGAGCATTTTCTAGAGTCTTACTAGCATAATGAATAACATTTAATTTCTTATCAACTCTTTGACCTAGAACAGCACCTACAGCATAATCACTAGCATCACACGTAATTTCAAAGGGTAGGTTCCAATCAGGTGGCTGAACAACAGGCGCAGTGACTAATGATTTCTTAAGTATTTCAAATGCTTCTACACAATCATCATCAAAGACAAATGGTATATCTTTTTGCAATAAATTAGTCAGAGGCCGAGAAATTTTTGAGAAGTCCTTAATGAACCTCCTGTAAAATCCGGCGTGACCAAGGAAACTTCTTATACCTTTGATGTCCTTGGGACACGACATCTTTTCAATAGCATCAACCTTGGCTTTATCAACTTCAATACCTCTTTCAGAAACTTTGTGCCCCAAGACAATACCTTCATTAACCATAAAGTGGCACTTTTCCCAATTCAAGACAAGATTAGTTTCTTCACATCTCTGCAAAACTCGATCAAGATTGCTCAAGCAATCATCAAAAGAGGTACCATAGATGGAAAAGTCGTCCATGAAAACCTCACAAATCTTTTCACAAAAGTCAGAGAATATAGCCATCATGCATCTTTGAAAGGTAGTAGGTGCATTACATAAACCAAAAGGCATACGTCTATAAGCAAAAGTACCAAAAGGGCATGTAAAAGTAGTCTTTGATTGATCTCTAGCCGACACAGGTATTTGAGAGAAACCAGAATAACCATCTAGAAAGCAATAGTGTGTATGTTTGCATAATCTTTCTAGCATTTGATCAATAAAAGGTAAGGGTAATGATCTTTCATAGTAGCTTTATTTAATTTGTGGAAATCAATTACCATCCTATAACCTGTGATAATTCTTTATGGAATCAATTCATCTTTATCATTAGGAACAACAGTAATACCTCCCTTCTTAGGGACACAATGGACATGACTTACCCACTCACTATCAGCAACGAGATAGATTATACCTGCCTCCAGAAGCTTTAGTATTTCTTTTCTTACCACTTCTCTCATTTTAGGATTCAGACGTCGTTGAGGATCACGAACTGGTTTGGCATCTGCTTCCAAATTTATTTTATGTTGACATAGAGTGGGACTAATGCCCTTACGATCATCAAGAGTATATCCAATAGCAGCATGATGCTTCTTCAGAGTTTTCAATAATCTTTCTTCTTCATGCTCTGAAAGGTTAGCACTAATAATAACAGGATATATCTTATTTTCATCAAGATAAGCATATTTAAGATTATTAGGCAAAGGTTTAAGCTCAAACACGGGATCACCCTTGGGTGGAGGAGGATCCCCTAAAATTTCAACAGGCAAATTGTGTTGCAGAATAGGTTCTTGTTTAAAGAATACTTCATCTATTTCCCTTCTTTCATTCATGAACATATCATTTTCATGGTCTAGCAAATAGTGTTCTAAAGGATCACTAGGAGGTACAGAAATAGAAGCAAGACCAATAATTTCATCCTTACTAGGTAATTCTTCCTCACTATGTCGTTTACTAAATTTAGAGAAATTAAACTCATGAACCATATCATCCAAGCCAACAGTAACAACATTCTTTGTGCAATCTATGGTAGCATTGACAGTATTTAAGAAGGGTCTACCAAATATAATGGGACAAAAGCTATCTTGCGGAGAAGTAAGAACAAGAAAATCAGCAGGATATTTAGTTTTGCCACACAAGACTTCAACATCTCTAACAATTCCAATTGGTGCAATAGTATCTCTATTAGCAAGTTTAATTGTGACATCAATATCTTCTAACTCAACAGGTGTAATATCATGCATAATCTCTTTGTATAAGTCATGAGGTATAACACTAGCACTAGCACCCATATCACATAAGCCATGATAACAATGATCTCCTATTTTAACAAAAATAACAGGCACGCCTACCACAGGTCTATGTTTATCCTTATCACAAGGTTTAGCAATTCTAGCAGTTTCACCTTGGAACTGAATAACATGCCCATCAATATTACCAGACAAGAGATCTTTAACAATAGCAATATTAGGTTCCACTTTAACTTGCTCAGGAGGTGTATAAGTTCTAATATTGCTTTTACGAAAAACAGTTGAAGCTTTAGCATGATCCTTTATTCTAACAGGGAAAGGTGGTTTCTCAATATAAGAAGTAGGAACAATAGGATCATTATAAGTGACAGGCTTTTCTTCAACTTTAATAGGTGCAGCTACTTTTACTTCTACGGCAGGATGATATTTAAACCACTTCTCCTTAGGGAGATCAACATAAGTAGCAAAAGATTCATAGAAAGAAGCTACTATCTCAGAGTCAAGTCCATATTTAGTGCTAAACTTACGGAAAATATTGGTATCCATAAAATATTTAACACAATCAAACTTAGGTGTCATACCTGACTCCTTACCTTCGTCGAGGTCCCAATCTTCAGAGTTGCGTTTAATTCTATCCAATAAATTCCATCTGAATTCAATAGTCTTCATCATAAAAGAGCCAGCACAAGAAGTATCGAGCATGGTTTGATTATTATGAGAAAGCCAAGCATAAAAACTTTGCATAATTATTTCTCTCGAGAGCTCATGATTGGGGCATGAATATAACATTGATTTAAGCCTCCCCCAAGCTTGAGCGATGCTTTCTCCTTCACGAGGCCAGAAATTATATATAATTGCGATCACGATGAACAAGATGCATAGGGTAATACTTTTGATGAAATTCCAACTTCAATCTTTTATAGTCCCATGATCTCATATCATCACATAGCCTATAACATATCAATGCGTCTCCCTTCAAAGATGAAGGGAAGACCTTCTTCTTAGCAACATCATCGGGTATACCTGCAAGCTTAAATAATCCACAAACTTCATCCACATATATTAAGTGCTCATCAGGATGCTTTGTTCCATCTCCTGTAAAAGGGTTAGCTAGCAGTCTTTCCATCATACCCGAAGGAAATTCAAAAGGAGTTTCATTTTCAATAGGTTCAGTAGGTTGAGGAACAACTCTTTGCTCTACTGGACGGGGTGAAGATACCCCGAACAAGCCCCTCAGAGAATTACTTTCCATAGTAACAAGTGACAGTAAATTTCAGCACACTATATAAATTTTTCCTTACCAAATTCCACGTACCAAAGGCGCTACACTCCCCGGCAACGGCGCCAGAAAAGAGTCTTGATGACCCACAAGTATAGGGGATCTATCGTAGTCCTTTCGATAAGTAAGAGTGTCGAACCCAACGAGGAGCAGAAGGAAATGATAAGCGGTTTTCAGCAAGGTATTCTCTGCAAGTACTGAAATAAGTGGTAACAGATAGTTTTGTGATAAGATAGGTTGTAACGAGCAACAAGTAACAAAAGTAAATAAAGTGTAGCAACGTGGCCCAATCTTTTTGTAGCAAAGGACAAGCCGGAACAAACTCTTATAATAGGAAAAGTGCTCCCGAGGACACATGGGAATATCGTCAAGCTAGTTTTCATCACGTTCATATGATTCACGTTCGATACTTTGATAATTTGATATGTGGCTGGACCGGTGCTTGGGTGCTGTTCTTACTTGAACAAGCATCCAACTTATGATTAACCTCTATTGCAAGCATCCACAACTACAACAAAAGTATTAAGGTAAACCTAACCATAGCATGAAACATATGGATCCAAATCAGCCCCTTACGAAGCAACGCATAAACTAGGGTTTAAGCTTATGTCACTCTAGCAACCCATCATCTACTTATTACTTCCTAATGCCTTCCTCTAGGCCCAAATAATGGTGAAGTGTTATGTAGTCGACGTTCACATAACACCACTAGAGGCTAGACAACATACATCTTATCAAAATATCAAACGAATACCAAATTCACATGACTACTCATAGCAAGACTTCTCCCTTGTCCTCAGGAACGAATGTAATTACTCACAAAGCATATTCATGTTCATAATCAGAGGGGTAATAATATGCATATAGGATCTGAACATATGATATTCCACCAAATAAACCAACTAGCATCAACTACAAGGAGTAATCAACACTACTAGCAACCTAGTAGCACCAATCCCGGACTTTGAGACAAGAATTGGATACAAGAGATGAACTAGGGTTTGGAGATGAGATGGTGCTGGTGAATATGTTAATGGAGATTGCCCTCTCCCGATGAGAGGAGCGTTGGTGATGACGATGGTGATGATTTCCCCCTCCCGGAGGGAAGTTTCCCCGGCGGAACAGCTCTGCCGGAGCTCTAGATTGGATCCGCCAAGGTTCCGCCTCGTGGAGGCGGAGTCTCGTCCCGAAAAGTTCCTTGTCATTTTTTCTCATCGAAAGACCTCATATAGGAGAAGATGGACGTCGGAGAGCCACCAGGGGGCCCACGAGGTAGGGGGCGCGCCCCTCACCCTCATGAGTAGGGCGTGGCCCCCCTGGCCTTCATCTATGGCGAGGATTTTTCTTTATTTATTTTAAGATGTTTCGTGGAGTTTCAGGACTTTTGGAGTTGCGCAAAATAGGTCTCTAATATTTGCTTCTTTTCGAGCCCAGAATTCCAGCTGCCGGCATTCTCCCTCCTTATGTAAACCTTGTAAAATAAGAAAGAATAGCCATAAGTATTGTAACATAAAGTGAAATAACAGCCCATAATGCAATAAATATTGATATAAAAGCATGATGCAAAATGGGCGTATCAATGGTCATACAGGGCAAGAGGTACTCACAAGAGCAATGCAGTGTGTAGTATAGTTGCGATATTCTGTGGTCCCTTGAGAATGAATGTTCTTCTGCTAACAGTTTTCGTACAAGGGAGACATTAAGGCAAATGCAGAAATGTAGTTCAAATTGTGATGTGATATCATAGACAGTACCTTACGATGCAGACGAGACCAATGTGTAACATGATTATCCCAGTCACTGTCTGATAAATGTAGCACCCGAGACTTTACAGAAATTTCGTTTAGGGGCTTGCCATCAAAGTGTGCTTGCCTCAAGTACGAACAACACTTCGACAATCCAGTTTGGTCCTTGCCTATTTAAAAGAATGAAATCTTGTGTCTTCTGTTAGCAGAAACATATATAGTAATTACCATGAATAACATTAGTACGTTACTTACGTGTAAGTTGCGGAGGAAGACTGGAAATTGTTCTGTGTCTACGGTATAATCTTTCCATGAAGGAAAGATGCGCACAAGGTTCCTAACAACAATATAAGCTTCATCTTCTAAACTGGGAAAAATGGAACATGGGTCCTATTTACTGCAATTGGGGCTCTCTCTGGTTCAAAAAGGGATTTGCCAACTGGATTTGGTGTACTCTTTGCTGGAATGGGGGTTTTGTGTCGTAGAGCTGGTGCTATGTCAACTGGCATCATCATACTGTTTGCTGCAGTTGGGGTCTGCTGAGTTGGGGCATCAGAAATGACCAGTGTAGTAGGGCTTGAGTCTGCTAGAGTTGAGGTGTTTTGTGGGTCAGGTGATATTGCAACTACACCTAATGGGCTATTTGATTCATCGGGTGTCACTACCTTTTCCAAATACTTTGCTCGTGCTCCTCCGGGATCAGCAATCGCCCTCTTCCTTTTGAACATCTGATACACAAGAACATCATTTGAATGGATAAAGATGGTATGATGACAAATGGAATATGTAATGAAAATGGATAGGCAGGCCGTATTCACATACACGATCGATGTGTAAACTAAGCTAATGGTAGTGATGGTGTCCTGGACTAGGGGGTACTCACCATGTTGTCTCCCGATCAGTTGATTTGGGCCGAGGACCCCAGGGCCGAATACTCATGGGCCAGTTCGGACAGCCGATGACATACACAAGGAAGATTCCACAAGACTTGGTGATCAAGACAAGGACTCCTCCCCACTTGCGTATTCGACTAGGACTCTTGTAATCCTAGGCCTCTGGTGCATTATATAAGCCAAGGCTAGACTAGTCGATAGATGGATGATATATGCTAGATCATTATGACATTACTCATCATACCTCTAGCGCTTAGACCACAACATATGATCTCGAGGTAGATCAACTCTTGTAACACTCATATTCATCAAGATCAATTAAGCAGGAAGTATGGTATTACCTCCATAGAGAGGGCCCGAACCTGGGTAAACATCGTGTCCCCCGTCTCCTGTTACCATCGATCCTAGACGCACAGTTCAGGACCCCCTACCCGAGATCCGCCGGTTTTGACACCGACATTGGTGCTTTCATGGAGAGTTCCGCTGCGTGTTTGGGAAAAGATTGATGGCTCGCCTGCAGATCAACTGCGACTTCGGCATCTTCGTCACCAGCTCGACTGGTCACCTTGGTTCGACCAAGAACTGCGTCCCGTGTTTGGATCACCATGTTCGGACGAGGGCCTTCATCAAACATCAACTCCGATCTCTATCAAGATCATGGGGGAATCATCCATGGAGCTCGGGGGCTCAACGTCAACATTGCCCTCGAGCGACCATGCTATTTTTCTGGACAGCAAACTCATATCTGCCGCCACCGCCTCCTCAAGTGTCTCTTTGACGATTTCTTCGGTGTGATTGTGCATAATTGAGTCTACATCAACCATGCAAAATTTCATTGAGTTCCGAGGTAGGAATCTTTGGCAATCTATGATATACCGGAGCCGTTTCGAATCTGGATGGGAATCTGGACGAGTTTGGAGCGTGACGTCCATCATCTAGCTCGGACGTCCTTTGGAAGATCGAGCCGTTGATCAACTGTGGAATTCCTATATCTACCACCCCTCAAAATTTCAGCTCGATCTGACCGTTCAAACTCCGGGAAACCTCCGATGAGCGCAACGATTTTCGGATCCGTTTTCTGCGCGAATACGAATCCAGCCCGAGTTCATGTTTCTTCATGAATGGGATATCGGACACCCCTTTTGAAGGAATTTTTTCTAGGGTATTGAGCGTTGTTTTTAAAACACGTACCCATAAAATTTTAAGCCTTCTCCGAGGTAATCTTCACCATCACGTTGGTGTCAAACTAGTCCGGCAGTATTGCTTCACGGCTGCCGACCTGCGCTAGACACATCGCTGCTTTATTGAGCCAAGATCAACTCCTTCGATCATCATCTCGGCAATCCGAACAAGAGTTCGGCATCGCGAAGGATAAATCATCATCAACATCGCTGCCCCACGGATTACACGGAGCGGGCACACCGGCATCGCCATGCGGTAGCTTCATCAAGCTAGCGTCGATCGCGTCACAAGTCTTGACCTGCGTCGGCATCACCATGCCGCCCCTTCTTCAAATCATCATCAAACATGCTGACCTGTTTCGACACATCAGCTTACATGTAGACTCCGACATCTCTTCGTCGAGCTGCTCCAACACCTCAGCTAGACCGGGGGCTTCATCATCTCTTCATCAACCTACTCTGGTGACTTTGGCATCACCAGCCGACCAGCTTCGTCGCGATTAGCTAGACCGAGGGCTTTGTCTCGGCAAGCCAACCTTTGCCAGCATCGCCATGCAGGCGCTTTATCACCCATCAGGCAATGGGTGTGCGGATCGAGTCCCAATTTTGGGAGTCACCTTTCTTCGGATTACTACAATAAATAAACCAGGTGCTATTTATCCCAGTAATTTTTGCTTGTTTGGGTCTATTCTCCCCAAAGAATTATTACTCTGGTTTGTTCCATCATCTCTACGCAGGCCTGTCAAATGGCGGCCGCATTATCGACGGTCATGCGATGGTACGGCCAGTTTCCGTATATAGTCCGGCAAACGCCGAATCCGGAACTCGGACCGGCATGTGAATTCGGGCTTTTGCCACGCCTTCATCATGTCACGCCGACGCTCTGCATCAACATTGACTTCGGTGCCAGGCCACGTCTCTTTAAATAAATTATTTTTGCGAAAAGCAATTATGCAAGGATTATATATATATATATTTATATTATTCTTTTTGGACCGCACTATTTTATGCGTGTAGGTGACCGACTTCGACGGTGTTACGCGGTCGCTTCGGCAAGCCAACTCCGCTGTCTCAAATTGGCATAAATCGACTTGCGTGATCACCTTGTTTGTCGTGTTGCCATACCGACGTGTTCGGTTGCCTTGGGGACTTCGGCATTGCCGAGAGAGCTCTACCTCACCGAGTGTTCGGCGCACAGGCCATACTTCTTTTATTACTAACTTTGCATAAATTATTTATTATGCAACAATTTTATTCATCATTATTACCATTATCTCCAGTTTGCACTATTTTTTGTGCACAAGTAAATGAATCGAGTTGGGCAGTGCTGTCTCCTTGGCTGGACGGGAGGCTTCGTCAACACTTCATTAACCTGCATCGGGGGCTTCGGCGTCACTCTGCCGGCCCACCTTGTCCGTGCTATGCCACCACTTCAGATTACCGAGCTCTTCACTCCGCCACCTTGGGACCGGCTTGGGGGATGGACCTTTGTCCCACATCAAGCTTGGACCGCATCATCAATACCGAACACATTAACAAGCTAAGTCGCTTTCAAGCTCAAAAGCTTTCGGTTTTAAAAAAAATTCTTCGGTTCGACCAAGCGTTATACTTCCTTGTCAAAACTTTGTTAGTGACGCACAAATTCGAATACCCTGTTTACTTGGGGGCTTCCTTCATGAAGTTTTTCCTCTTGCATATGATTATACTTGTACGGCTTCATTCCTTGTTCATGTATTACGCCACAATATGCACCATATTAACTTAAGTGTTTCGCAAGCTGGGTTGCCTGGCTCCTGTGCTTACCCCTACGTTCCCGATTGTTCGACTAGGGAGTAAAGGGAGCACCTCTGTGATTGTCACGACCGGGTCATCTGAGCTCTGACCTCAGACTGGGTGAAGCCGAAAGCTAGCGCTCTTATTGTTTTTAATCATGGTCGGCACACAACGGAACTCATGAGTACAAAAAATCTATTACACAAGTCTCATAGTAATAATGAGCACCGAAGAAAGGTATTGGTGGGGGTACTATTTTCTTCAAAGATGCTTCTTACACTTCGTATGTAATATAGCATAAGTTCCCTGAGTGCGCTTTGTCTGTTACAGCCTTATGGCCTGGTTGCCTGGTTATCGGAAACAATGCCGATATCCTCGACAGGTGGAGTACATAACACTCTTCGGCCCTTGACCGAAGAGGGAGAAGCCGACGGTCGGTTAAGACGCGTTTAAAGTTCGGGCGAACACAGATATGATATGAGTACTTTTGTACATACAATCCTTATACATAAAATAAACATATACCACCAGTATTTGTATTCAGTATACAAGCGTTGCCTTCTGTAATTATCGTTATAAATCCATAAATATGCATCAATTTGACTTAAGATTTTGGCCAAGCTGGGATGCCTGGCTCCTGTGCTTACCCCTACGTTCCCGATTGTTCGGCTAGGTGGTAAAGCGAGCACCTCTACGATTGTTACTACCGGGTCATCCGAGTAAGTACCTCAGACTGGGTGAAGCCGAAAGCTAGCATTCTTAAAGGATCACATTGGTCGGCAACGACGGAAGTGAAAATTTTGGTTTATTAATACCATAGAGTTCGGGAACTTTCCCCTAACTAAATCCTCAATATTTTCCTCCCGCATTGATCGGAGGTGAGGTTTCATGATCATGGTCGGCATGACAACCCAAAGAAAGGAACCGATAGCAGGACTATTTTCTTTGGAAGATGTTTCTTACGTTAAAAAGTAATATAACATATCTCTCTGCGTACCTTTGTTTATAAAACCGTATGGCTGGATTGCCTTGTGAAAGTGCGTTATATCGACTAGAGAGGGGGGTGAATAGGCGATTTTTATGAAAGTCTTCAAAACGTGGAAGTTATGAAGACAAACGACAGAAATAAACCTATTACCCTGCAGCGGAAGGTAGACTACACTAGGCAAGCCATAGTCAAGTATTCAATAGAGTGAAAGCACAATGACTAATAGCAGCAATGTAGTAAGGATCAGGTAGGAAGATATTGTGAAGCCACACAGAACACGCAGTCACTCAGTGAAGACAAAAGATAGTGCGAACATACAATGACTTCACAAGGAGTAACAGTAAGTAAAGGGAAGGGAAGATGAAACCAGTGACTCGCTGAAGACAATGATTTGTTGGACCAGTTCCAGTTGCTGTGACAACTGTACGTCTGGTTAGGGCGGCTAGGTATTTAAACCTTAGGACACACAGTCCCGGACACCCAGTCCTGAACACGCAGCTCAGGACACCCAGTCCTCACTGTATTCCCCTTGAGCTAAGGTCACACAAACCTCGCCCAATCACTCTGGTAAGTCTTCAAGGTAGACTCCCAAACCTTCACAGACTTCGTTCACCGGCAATCCACAATGTCTCTTGGATGCTCAGAACGCGACGCCTAACCGGCTGGAGGATGCACAGTCCTCAAGTGTAATAAGTCTTCAGATCACACAGACAAGAAGACTTAAGTGATGCCTAATTCTCTTTGGCTCTGGGTGGTTAGGGCTTTATCCTCGCAAGGAATTCTCTCTCAAAGGCTTCGAGGGGGGTCTGCATAATGGAAAATGGACGTCTGCAGAATGATCTAAGTGCGGAATTTATCGTCGCACATGCGGAATTTATCATCGCAACACAAGGTGGCAGATAAGTAGCAGACGACCATCGAGTTTAAGTGTTACAACTCAAAGAACCAAATGTAGCAAAATGAGAGTTGTAAGCACGAAGCAAAATATAAAGCACCCGCCCATATGGACCCGCTTGAAGACTATCAACCTCATATGCTTCTCCCCCTTTTGTCAGTAAGGACCAAAAAGGTTTGAAGACATAGAGCATCTACTCGTTCCCATGAGGAGTAGGTGAAGCAGCAGGGTCGTTGGTGGTGTTTGGCGGTGCTGAAGAGCTTGGAGCAGAGTCGAAGCATGCTGAAGGAGGTGGCGGTGAAGTAGCATCGTCTTCATCCTCGATCACTCTGGCATTCACAGTTGCAGCAGAGGAAGAGAACTCAGAGTCTTCAAGGGATGGAGTTCGTCGCAGCACTGCCCTTCGAGGAGGTGTGGAGTCAAACTTGAATCGCTCAGTGAAGCCATCCTCTTGAAGATCATCTTCAGAACACATCAGCGTTAGCCCTTTCTAGGTGCCGCGAGAGGTTTCATGGGCAACAAAAGCATTCTTGGTGGCAAGATTGCGAATGCGATTAACATCCACCAAGAGGCTTTGCATCTGACTCTTCAACCAGTCATGATGTCTATCCTGTTTCTGATGAAGAGCCCCAAGAAGCTCTCGGTCGTTGAGAACACGAGTGCGCTTCTTGGGTCGTGGAGCAGTTGTACTGTGAGTGGCTTCAGTGAGAGCAGGATGCGGTGCACGTGTAGTGCCAGCCAAAGGATACACACGAGTTACGGCTTCCATGCCTTCAACGTTCTGAGTGAAACTTTGATGCTTTGCATTCTGAAGACTGAGAGGTTCCTTAGCAGGCTCAGGATAGATGGCTTCAATCGACATATCCACATCAGGCAGAAAAATCTGATGATTGCGAGCAGATGGCTGATATGAGATACTGGAGTGAAGTTTGATCAGCCGCATGACCCATGGGGAGTAGAACTTCAAGCCAAATAGATCAGAGCCTGATGCAGCAAGTTGGCGAATGAAGAAGTCATGTGCATTGAAGCATTTTCCATGAAGAATATAGAAGACCAAAGTCTTCATTGCACCTTCAAGCTTGGCATGTGGAGAGTGTCCTTTGATTGGCCAGAGAGTTCGCCTTATGATGTGATAAATGGTTCTGGGCAGATACTCAAGGTCTTCAACGAAGAACTCCATGGGATAAGCGGCATCTTGGGGCAATGGCTTCATCATACTGAGCATCTGACTCATATTAGGTTCAGTCTTCTGAAAGATGCTCTCAATAGCTTCACTATGAAGCTGACAGCCATGCTCGTAGAGATCGCCAGGAGTGGGCAAACCAGTGAGCTCAATGATGTCAAAGGCTTTGGCTTCGTGATGAACGTTTCCTATCATCCACTCCAGGACCCAAGTCTTCGGATCTCTGCTATACCCGCGGATGTGAAGTGTGGCATAGAATTGGAGCAGCAACTCTTCATTCCAATGCTCTTGGTCAGTGACGAACGGCAGCAATCCAACTACTTTGAAGCAATCCAGAGCTTCTTCCAGACAGGGCAGACCAGCTATAGCTTCAATGTCAAGACGCTTGTGGGGGAAGATGCGACCTTGATTGTATAGAATGCAGGAGTAATAGCTTCGCTGCGGATAGCTCCAGAACCGATCAGATGATATCCTTTCCCTTGAGTAGGGGTTCCTGGAGCTATTGAAGAATGTGTTGTCTTCTCTGAAGCCATTGATATTGAAGGATCCAGGTGCTGATGCAGGACCTGGGAACCTAGGAAATCTTGGGATTGGCTTCTGTACCTGAGGCCTGTGCTCAACATGATAGTCGAACTGGGGACCGACAGCAGGTACAGGAACAGAAGCAGTGGGATTAGTGGCTTTGCTGACTTCTGATGCTTTTGTTGGTGAGGGCTCCACATTAGCTTCAGCCATGACAGCGTCAGTGGCTTCAGTGGTGTTGGTGGTGGCAGCCTCAAGATGTTCAACCTCCACTTGACGAGCAGGAGGATCGGTCACGATCACGTTCTCCTCGAGAACTGCTTCTTGGTGGGACAGGGGAGTGGCAACTTGTGGGACTTCTTCTTCCGTGGCTGATGCAGCCGGATTGTCTTCAGCAGAGACTTGAGGCCTTGGACCTTTGCGAAGCCTGCGCAATGCAAGCGACACCTGTGTAGTTGGAGTTGGCTGGGACTCAAAGTCTTCTTCCTCTTGTGGGCGATCATCCCATGAAGCATCCTGAGCGATTGGCGTCAGAGGACGACCATTGCTGATGAGTTCGTTGTGCGTTAGCACAGGCGATGATACCTGTTGGTGTTCTAGCTGAGGAAGGGCTGCATCATCTTCAATATGGTCATGATGACCAATGTCTTCAGCAGCGATGGGATCAGCTGCTGGAAAGTCTTCAGCTTCATGAGCCTCTGTGAAAGCAGGCTCATGGACAGCCAGTTGACGCTCTTGATGTTCAGCGTCAGGGCGAACCATGGAGATGGGTTCAACAATTAGGGGCTCTGTGGGAGCAGCCCGTTCCTTCTTGGTCTTCCGCTTCTTCTTGGAGGGAGTAGTAGCAGAGGCTTCAAGATGTTTCCTCTTTCTGGCTTCAGCCTCAGCAGTCCTCGTCTTCTTCAGTTCTGAAGCGGTTGACCTGTGGTTTGGCTTCGAGCCAGTCATGCTAGTTGGGAAGAAAATGGGATCTGCTTCCTGCCTTGGTGCGTCAGGTTCAGCCGTAGCAGGCTTCTTCATCCTCTTTGCTGCCATCCTGGGGTCGATGCCAGGACGCCCAAGGGCCTTGCGCTTCCCAGCCTCATTGTAGGCTTGCACACATCTGTCAGCCAGAACCTTCATGCGCTCACGCGAACCCTGAGCTTCTGCACGTTTCTTGAGAAAGGCTTCCTTGAGCTCGTGTAGCATAATCTTGAAGTTCTTCACCTCTTGCACGCTGAGCTTGGCCATATGCTTCTTGAACTGAGCCTTTTCATAGTCAATCTTTTGCTTCAGTTCAACAATGCGCTGGGAGATAGCTAACTCTGAAGCAATGGCGCCATGGAAGGCAACACTGAGGCCAATGGGTAGTTGCAGATCTTCGAAGCTGATGTTTGGTGTGTCAAACCATTCATCAATGAAGTTGTGGATGATTGTTACATCAAAGAGAGACAGATCATTGAAGATTTCTGCTTCTTCTTTGCTCTTGATGATTTGCTCAAGAGCGTCATCTGCAAGATCTTCATCACTTGACAGATCAATGGCATCATTGCACAGAATGGCAGCAGCTGTTAGCTCTTGGCCGGTGTGTGGCAGAGGCATCTTGACCTTCCGGGGCTTGGAGATGCGTGACAAATCTTCAGACTGCACACTGTCTTTAGGAGGTGCAGTTGCCAGTGGCTTCGCTCGTGAGAGTTTTGGAGCAGAGGCAGGCTTTGAAGCTTTTGGCTGCTTCTTTGGCTTCGGTGCTGCAGGCGCTTCATCTGATTCATCGTCAGCTGCAGGCTCATTCACTGCAGTCCCTTGAACCAAGATATGGGTGATGAGGCCTTCAAGGTTGTAGAAAGGACCGACGACATTGGGTTCTGCATCTCGTGTGCCATCAGCCCTTGGAGCTGAGGGACCAGGGTTGAAGTCTAGTCCCAATGTCTTCTTGTTTTGCTTCGCTGAGTTTTGGGCAAACTGCAAGTTGCGCTTGAACAGAATATCGTCACGACACCATAGTAGTGACGATGGGTGTGCATCAACAGGCTGTGGCCCATGGACCATGCAGGGATAGAAGCCTTGTTCAATGGCTTCATCTCTGGACCTGGGTTGAAGATTCTTGTATAGGATGTCTCCCCACGGTCTCTTGATGGCATTTTTCTCAGCATATTCCTGGGTTGCAAATCGGTATTTGAACCATTGTTCTGCCCAATATCTTCGAATCCATAGGATTTGGGTCTTGCACTGATTGTAATCCTCTTCAGGATCTGTCTTGTACAGTTCTGAGAGGTCATCTGGCAGATCTCTAGATGTTTCTCCATGATGCTTTCTGCCACCCTTCCTTGCTGATTTCTCTGAAGCCATGCACTTTAAACTGAAAGGCTTCAACATGTTCAAAGGCTTCAAAGATTTTCGCTTGCTGGACAAACAGGAACTTGCTTCGGGAGAATTTATATGATTCTGTAAGAATTCTGCAAATGAATGCAGACTATGAGAACCAAGGGATTCTCCCACGGACATGTACCTATGACAACATTAAGGTGCGAGGGAAGGGGAAGAGGTCATATGCATTCTCAGAAGATTTTGAATATAAATCAGTTTAGAAGACATTGACCTCATCGTGCGAAGACATTCACTCATAGATAAGGAGTTGGTTCCAGATTTGTACGAATCCAGAGATCAGTACAAGTGAGGAATCTAACTACTTTGTGAAGTACAAGTGAATATACTAGGCATGTTATGAGATGCAGTATGAGAGAGATCTAACTTGTGTGAATAGAAACTGCTTGTGGTAGAAAGTGACAAAGCCATAGGATCAATGGTGCCGTAAAAAGGAAGTTTTATTTACCACACTAAGAACTGCTAGACGGAGTGGAAGATGAGGCCGAGCAGTTCGATCTTCCGTGCCCTAACTTGGTGACGGAGGACACCTACGGCGATGGTGGAGAGGACGATGTCCGCCGTCGGCGTGAAGACGGCGTCGGAGAGGTTGCGGCAGCGAAGTGCTTCGTCGCCGGCGTCATCGAGGGCTAGCGGTGGCGCTAGGGTTCGTGCGAGAGTGGAAGAAGAGATAATGACCGCCGTGAAGTGTGTATTTATAGGTACAGGGGCGGCACTACGTTACTACACAGGTGCCCCTGGCGATTCGCATCTGAGGAACACGTGGCCATTATGCAGAATTTTGGGGTTTGTTCCACGTCCCACGCATGCCTGGATTGTCGGGTGGTCGTTCCTACTTCTCCCGGTTTCATGTGGAGGAATGAGCATTGAAAGTGAACTTAAGGTTTGTCTTTGTATCTTCTGCTGACAAGGACGCAGAGAAGACATTCGACAGTTTCAATAGAATGCATATGATTTGGAGAGATAGAGTTTGAGATAGATAGCATAGAGAGGTTAGGGTCCGATCACATTCACTTAGTTCAAAAGATTCAACAAGAAGACATAGCTATAAGTGAATGCTGTAGAGGACAGAACACTAGTATATATATATAATCAACATAGTGAAGATAATCATGAAGACATGTTGAGATTGAAGCCAAACCAAATGTGAAGACATAGCAAGGTAACGCCATGAGTGAAACACTTCAAAATAGAACATTTGGTGGTGGCGTTACCCACTGTATAGGAAGTATTAGACCCAGACACGACGCACAATTATCGTGGCGCTCCGAAGTCAAATTCCACATTAATGTATTCACACTTAGAATGTATGTCTTCATTGATTGAAGATATACTTTACTTCGTGTGTTGCACATCTAAGTCATCAATATGCATAAGGGTTAGGATGTGTGCCTGATCACAGGACATTTGAGGATTCCAGGATATTTAGCTCACACCGTAACTTGCAAAATCTCTTCTCATCCAAGGGCTTGGTGAAGATATCTGCCAATTGCTCTTCAGTGTTGATGTGTATGATATCAATATCTTCCTTCACAACATGATCTCTGAGAAAGTGATGACGAATTTCAATGTGCTTTGTCTTCGAGTGCTGAACTGGGTTGTTGGCAATCTTGATGGCGCTTTCGTTGTCGCAGTAAAGTGGCACTTGCTTCAGATGAATGCCATAGTCTTTGAGCGTTTGCTTCATCCACAGAAGCTGAGCGCAGCAAGATCCAGCAGCAATGTATTCAGATTCAGCAGTGGAGAGAGATACACAGTTCTACTTCTTTGAAGACCAACATACAAGTGATCATCCCAGAAAGTGACATGTGCCTGATGTAGACTTGCGATCAACTTTGTCACCAGCATAATCAGCATCCGAGAATCCAACCAGATCAAACTCTGAGCCCTTTGGATACCATAATCCTAGAGTTGTGGTGTGAGCCAAATATCGAAGAATTCGCTTCACAGCTAAGTGATGCGACTCCTTTGGTGCCGCTTGAAATCGAGCACACATGCAAACACTAAGCATAATATCTGGCCTAGATGCACATAGATAAAGTAAAG
Organism: Triticum aestivum; assembly: GCF_018294505.1. Taxonomy (NCBI): domain Eukaryota; kingdom Viridiplantae; phylum Streptophyta; class Magnoliopsida; order Poales; family Poaceae; genus Triticum; species Triticum aestivum. The sequence continues at coordinate 464,798,979 of NC_057806.1, read as the reverse complement.
AACCAATCATGGAGCGGTATACCTTTTGATCGAACTCTTTACCATTGTCGTCAGGACCCAGATGATGCTTGGCTGGCATTGGCGTCATGAAGCCTTTGCAGTCTTGCATACCGAACTTCTTTAGGCAATCTTTGAGATACTTCTCTTGAGATATGAAGATGTCGTTGCGTTGCTGTCATATTTGAAGACCGAGAAAGAACTTCAGCTCTCCCATCATAGACATTTGATATTGCTCTTGCATCATATATCCAAACTCTTCACTGTATTTCTGATTGGTGTAGACGAAGATAATGTCATCCACATATATTTGGCACACAAACAGTTCACCATCATATGTATTCGTGAAGAGAGTGGGGTCGAGAGAACCAGGTATGAAGCCTTTGCTCTTCAGGAAGTATTTGAGTGTGTCATACCAGGCCCGAGGGTCTTGTTTGAGGCCATACAGTGCCTTGTTGAGCTTGTATACCATGTCAGGATGTTTTGGATCTTCAAAGCCAGGAGGTTGTGCAACATACACTTCTTCCTCAATCTTGCCATTGAGGAAGGCGCTCTTCACATCCATTTGATAAAGAAGTATGTTGTGATGATTTGCATAGGCCAGCAGTATGCGTATGGCTTCAAGTCTAGCCACAGGAGCAAATGTTTCATCGAAGTCAATGCCTTCCACTTGAGTATATCCTTGAGCAATGAGACGAGCTTTGTTTCTGACAACTTGACCATGCTCATCTTGCTTGTTGCGGTATATCCATTTGGTGCCTATTATGTTGTGCTTCCGAGGATCGGGACGCTTGACCAGTTTCCATACATTATTCAGCTCAAACTGTTGAAGCTCGTCTTGCATAGCTTGAATCCATTCAGGTTCCATGAAGGCTTCTTCAACTTTCTTGGGTTCTGTTATTGAGACGAATGCGAAGTGCCCACAGAAATTTGCTAGCTGAGTTGCCCTTGAACAAGTGAGTGGACCATGTGCATTGTTGCTATCAATTATTCTTTCAATCTGCACTTCATTGGCAACGCGAGGATGTACAGGGCGAAGATTTTGCTCTTGCTGATCATTGTCGTTGTTAGAAGGAATGTCTTCAGGCTGAGCATTGTCTTTATGTTGATCAGGTGCTGAGATGATAAGTTCTTCTTCAGGATGAGCTTCAGAAGGTACAATTTCTCCAGTTCCCATTAGCTTGATTGATTCACTGGATGGAACTTCATCTAGCACATTTGGCAGTTGCTCTCTTTGTGAACCATTGGTCTCATCGAACCGCACATCCACTGTTTCAACCACTTTGTAATGAAAGAGATTGAAGACTCTGTAGGAGTGCGAATCCTTTCCATATCCAAGCATAAAGCCCTCATGTGCTTTTGGTGCAAACTTTGAGGTGTGATGTGGGTCCTTGATCCAGCACCTGGCGCCAAATACTCTGAAGTAACTGACATTTGGCTTCTTGCCAGTAAGGAGGTCATAAGATGTCTTGTTCAGAAGCTTGTGAAGATAAACACGATTGATTGTATGGCATGTGGTATCAATGGGTTCGGGCCAGAATTTTCTTGGAGTCTTGTATTCATCTAGCATCGTTCTGGCCATCTCAATGAGTGTTCTGTTCTTGCGTTCGATGACCCCATTCTGCTATGGCGTGTACGGGGCTGAGAATTCATGTGTGATGCCCAAGGTATCAAGATATGTATCAAGGCCAGTGTTCTTGAATTCAGTGCCATTGTCACTTCTGATATGCTTTATCTTGGCGCCATAGTTGTTCATTGCTCGATTGGCGAAGCGTCTGAAGACATCCTGCACTTCAGTCTTGTAAAGGATTATGTGCACCCAAGTATATCTAGAATAATCATCAACAATGACAAAGCCATAGAGACAAGCAGTAGTAGTAAGAGTTGAGTAATGAGTGGGACCGAAAAGATCCATGTGAAGCAGTTCGAAGGGTCGAGTAGTGGTCATGATTGTCTTCGAGGGATGTTTGGCCCTCGTCATCTTTCCTGCCTCACAGGCATCGCATAAGTGATCTTTCTTGAACTTGACGCCCTCGATGCCTATGAAATGCTTCTTCTTTGCCAGGGTGTGGAGGTTCCTCATGCCAGCATGCCCAAGCCTCCGATGCCAGAGCCAGCATTCTGAAGCTTTTGCTAGAAGACATACGGCAAGCTGTGGTCCTGCTGACAAATCTACCACATAAAAATCATCTTTTCGATACCCTTCAAATACTAGAGACTTGTCAGATTCCATTAGAACAAGGCAACAATATTTTCCAAATATTATGATCATGTTTAAATCGCAAAGCATTGAGACAGACATTAAGTTGAAGCCAAGGGATTCAACAAGCATGACTTTATCCATGTGTTGATCCCTTGAGATTGCAACTCTACCTAGACCCAATACCTTACATTTACCTGTCTCAGCAAATGTGATGTGGCTCTTGTCGGATGGACGTAAGGTTGAGTCCATAAGAAGCTTCTTTTGCCAGTCATGTGATTTGTACACCCACTATCAATAATCCATTCTGAAGACGCTGGTGTCGTACCCTACAGTGCAGTTAGGGGATAGGCTTCACGAAGAGCATTGTGAAGCAAAAACATTTGACGAACCAGTGGGTTATGAAAGCTTAGATCTAGATTAGGACTAATAGGGAGAGTAGCAAGCGATTCAGGAACGAAATACATAGTAAGACCATTCGGGCATTTGATCTTGCGCCCTACAAGATGTTTAAGGTCCCCAGCAATAGCGTCAGACGATTTTGGTTTTCTGCTGGAGACCTTTCCCTGCAAAAGAGAGTTAAGCTTTCTTAGCCACCCACATCTTCAAGGGTGGCTTAGAAGCAATAAGTCTAAGTGCAGCATCTGAGAACTTTGGCTTTGGAGCCCTAGCAAACAGTCTTGCAGGGGGACAATAGTACTCATAAGAATAAGCAGAATAGTTCTTGGTCTTATGAACATGGCGGTTTGATGAACCACTCTCATATTCATATGCCTGAGTATGGTTTCCCTGCAAAACATTTGCATTAGTGCGACTCAGGTGAGTCCTCTGTCTGTATGAAGCCTTTGGACCGTATGAAGCCTTTGGTCTGAGGTTTGTCTTCTTCACGTGAGGTGTCATGATGACATTCACAGGAAGATTCTCCAGACACCTTTTCGGAACCTAGATCTTCTTCATAGGCGGTCCATTCCTGCAGTTAGTACCAATGTACCTGGCAAACACTTCACCATTCTGATTCTTAAACACTTTATAGTTTGCATCAAGGGATTCATCAATGATAATGGGGTTAGCACAAGTGAAGCCAGATAGATTGTATGGATCTGCTGAAGGTTCCTTTAAAGCAACCCACGTGGTTTTGGGGTACTGCTCAGGTTTCCAGTAAGAGCCATCAGCATTCATTTTCCTTACGAACCCAACACCCTCTTTCCTCGGGTTTCGGTTCAGAATCTGCTTTTTGAGGACATCACATAGTGTCTGATGCCCTTTAAGACTTTTGTACATCCCTGTTTCAAGCAATGTCTTCAACCTAGCATTCTCATCAGCAATAGCAGTGGTATCCTCAGCAGAGGGGTTAGTTACCACATCAACAGTTGAAGATATTGCAACTGTAGTAGCAGTAGAACATTCAGCAACAGAAGTAGTATTATCACGCTCAATGCATTTAAGACATGGTGGTTCAAATCCTTCCTGAGCGGAACTGATCTGTTTGGCGTGAAGTGACTCGTTTTCCTTTTGAAGATCTTCATGAGCCGCTCTCAATTTCTCAAGATCTTGCTTCCTTTGAAGATAATCATAGGAAACCTTTTCATGAGCTATTGAGAGAGTTTCATGACGACTTTCAAGTTCCTCATACTTAACGTGAAGATTTTTTATGTCTTCAATTAAGGATTCAGATCGAGTCATTTCAGCACCTAATAGATCATCGCTTCTGTCTAATAGTTTTTGAATATGTTCCATAGCTTTCTATTGTTTTGAGTGTTGAAGATGGGTTTTGAACCACAATCAGAGTCATCGTCACTAGATGTTTGATAGTGAGTAGTGCGTGTGTTTACCTTGGCACCGCGTGCCATGAAGTAGTAGGTAGAAGCGGAGTAGTCCTTGTCATTTGCATCGGTGTCGGTGATGAAGTCATTGTCTTGAGTGTTGAAGATGGACTTGGCAACGTATGCTATAGCCAGACTTGCGACGCCTGAATCGGACTCCTCCTCAGACTCCACCTCCGCCTCCTCAGAAACGGACTCCTCCTCTGAATCCATTTCCTTGCCCTTCTTCTTCTTTTTGTTCTCATTGTCCCACTGTGGACACTCAGAGATGAAGTGGACAGGTTTCTTGCACTTGTGACATGTTTTCTTCTTGTAGTCGTGAGCAGAAGCTTCATTATTCCTTGAGCTTGATCGGGAAGACTTTCTGAAACCTTTCTTCTTGGTGAATTTTTGGAACTTCTTCACAAGCATAGCAAGTTCCCTTCCAATGTCTTTAGGATCATCTGAACTGCTGTCAGATTCTTCTTCAGATGAGGAGACAACTTTCGCCTTCAAGGCACGAGTTCGCCCATAGTTTAGACTGTAGATATCTCTTTTCTCAGAAAGCTGAAACTCATGTGTGTTGAGCCTCTCAAGTATGTCAGACGGGTCGAGTGTCTTGAAATCAGGACGTTCTTGAATCATCAGGGCTAGGGTGTCAAACGAACTATCAAGTGATCTCAGTAGTGTCTTGACGACTTCATGTTTGGTGATCTCAGTAGCGCCGAGGGCTTGAAGCTCATTTGTGATGTCAGTGAGTCGGTCAAATGTGAGCTGGACATTCTCATTGTCATTTCACTTGAAGCGGTTGAAGAGGCTGCGAAGGACACTGATTCTCTGATCTCTCTGGGTTGAGACGCCTTCATTGACCTTGGAGAGCCAGTCCCAGACCAGCTTAGATGTTTCCAAAGCACTCACACGGCCATACTGTCGTTTGGTCAGATGACCACAGATGATATTCTTGGCAGTAGAGTCCAGTTGAACGAACTTCTTGACATCAGCAGCAGTGACACCTTCTCCAGCCTTGGGAACGCCGTTCTTGATGACATACCATAGGTCGACGTCAATGGCTTCAAGATGCATGTGCATCTTATTCTTCCAATAGGGATATTCAGTTCCATCAAAGACGGGGCACACAGCGGAGACTTTAATTATCCCTGCAGTCGACATAGCTAAAACTCCAGGTGGTTAAACCGAATCACACAGAACAAGGGAGCACCTTGCTCTGATACCAATTGAAAGTGCGTTATATCGACTAGAGGGGGGGTGAATAGGCGATTTTTATGAAAGTCTTCAAAACGTGGAAGTTATGAAGACAAATGATAGAAATAAACCTATTACCCTGCAGCGGAAGGTAGACTACACTAGGCAAGCCATAGTCAAGTATTCAATAGAGTGAAAGCACAATGACTAATAGCAGCAATGTAGTAAGGATCATGTAGGAAGATATTCTGAAGCCACACAGAACACGCAGTCACTCAGTGAAGACAAAAGATAGTGCGAACATACAATGACTTCACAAGGAGTAATAGTAAGTAAAGGGAAGGGAAGATGAAACCAGTGACTCGCTGAAGACAATGATTTGTTGGACCAGTTCTAGTTGCTGTGACAACTATACATCTGGTTAGGGCGGCTAGGTATTTAAACCTTCAGACACACAGCCCCGGACACCCAGTCCTGAACACGCAACTCAGGACACCCAGTCCTCACCGTATTCCCCTTGAGCTAAGGTCACACAGACCTCGCCCAATCACTCTGGTAAGTCTTCAAGGTAGACTCCCAAACCTTCACAGACTTCGTTCACCGGCTATCCACAATGTCTCTTGGATGCTCAGAACGCGACGCCTAACCGGCTGGAGGATGCACAGTCCTCAAGTGTAATAAGTCTTCAGATCACACAGACAAGAAGACTTAAGTGATGCCTAATTCTCTTTGGCTCTGGGTGGTTAGGGCTTTATCCTCGTAAGGAATTCTCTCTCAAAGGCTTCGAGGGGGGTTGCTCTCAAACGTTTATTGAGAAGCCGATCTTTTGAGTCCAGTATGAGGAAAAATCCTCCTTATTGGTAGAAAAAATTCTTGATACAGTAAGCCAGTAGCATAAAATATATTACAAGGTCGAGCTAAGGCTGCTCAACAAATTATTACAAGCACGCCAATAATTATACATAATGGCGGATATGACACAATGGTGTGGTGGCATACTACTGACTCGAGATAAAAGTGGTGGTGGAATATCACAGTGGAGAGTGGATAATATGACTCCTAAACTGGCAGCTCATCGAGCATCGAGGTGAGGCTCGATGAATTTATTCGGGTAGCGGAAGCGGATATAATACAGTAACCAAATCCAGGATCACTCGGGACTGACTGGGACTCCTCTAGGCGTCGGACTCGCTATCGAACTCTTCATCCATGAGATCGCCTTTGTCAACATCTGGCCAAATCAACAAGCCAGGTGAGTACTTTGAAAGTACTCGCAAGACAGTTCGGACATAAGATATAACAAATGCATGCATGAATGCGACATTAGTAATTGGTGTTGCACATTTGATTTAGTAAATATTGGCACAACACGATAAATAAATAAATAAAAAGTGTCGGGTGGTAGTCTTCCCGAAATCCCAACAAAGTAATTGAAAAACAGATCGGGTGTCTGGAGCGACGCCTCGAAGGGTGAACAAATAAATAATCATGCCGCAGTCGGGCGTCTAAGCGGCACCACGTAAAGGGCTTATATTGAAAAGTAAATGACATGCGTGCCACAGTCGGACGTCGGAGCGACATCGCAGAAAGGGCTTATATCGCAAGTAAATAACAAGCGTGCCACAGTCGGACGTCTGAGCAACATCTCAGAAAGGGCTTATATCGAAAGTAAATAACAAGCGTGCCACAGTTGGACGTCTGAGCGACATCTCAGAAAGGGCTTATATCGAAAGTAAATAACAAGCGTGCCACAGTCGGACGTCTGAGCGACATCTCAGAAAGGGCTTATATCGAAAGTAAATAATAAGCGTGCCACAGTCGGACGTCTGAGCGACATCTCAGAAAGGGCTTATATCAAAAGTAAATAACGAGCGTGCCACAGTCGGACGTCTGAGCGACATCATAGAAAGGGCTTAAATTTCCTTATTCATATCTGATAAATTCACAAAGATATAATACACATAATAAATATTCTACACACAATAATAAATGGGTTAGTCCATCCACAGGAATAAACATTTAACCGGACTTAACACTCATGTGGTTCACCGGAGTTTTTGTCACTGAGACTGACACTGGACAAGATAAGTTGAACACAGTACTTGGACATGGATAAGATGATTCAAGGATTTTTGACTCTGCAGAGTTTGTACTAAATTTCCCACAGCCAACGGATTTCCATAGTCACGAAGGACTAGTTCCGTTTACGGTATTTCGGAAGAAACACATCTAACCAGTACACACCCATCCCACCTCACGATGCCAGGAATCACCCTAGACAGCGTTCAAGAAAAACTTTGAGACGGGGAGATCACAATCTCGAATAGCATGGGATCAAATTTATATACGCGCGCTCTAAGGGGTGCCCCCCTCTCGGTCCCAACCGGAAACACCCATGCTCCCTGACCGGATGACTGGCTTCAATCCAGGGACATGGAACCATCATCACGGCCTCTTGATTTGGTGTGTACCAGGAAAGCGGTTTGCAACTTACTAATCCATATCCCTTGCGGAAAACATGTGGTAGTACAGGAAGGGAAAACGGATGGGAACTGGACTGATTCATGTTGACACTGGAGTCAAATAGTCTGGCATAAGACTGGCATGCTACAACACTGCCATCTTACCCATCCCCATGCCATCACATGGCCATGCAAACTCATATCCAACAACTTATGGATTTCCGAAACTCACTTGCCTCAACTTTGCATGTAATATGATATTCATTTATATACTCATAAACATGCCATGAAACTACTTAATGCAATCATGCCAAAGACACTCATCATATCAAAAGTTCAAACATGCTTGCCTGGTTCAGAGTAGTCGGAGCCTAGCTCGGTGAAGTTCGCGGTTCCGTCACCTCCTTCGGTATCTATGGTATAAAGAAACATACGCGCTAACGTAAATACCGTGAGGTGCACAAAAGAAATTCCAAATATTTTTCAAATAAATATGATAAAAAAACTAGACAAAAATTTAAAGAGGACAAAAAACGAATCAATCAAAAATCATTTTCTATTTAAAAGTTATAAGGGTTTTAATCCAGGGACCTTTCTGAAATGAAACAGAAACTTCTCAGGGTTCATTTTATAAAACAGAAGACGTTTCGTTTGAGAATACGCTGGCCCAGAAGGTAGACGTACTTTGGCAGAAGACGCTTTCAGAAAACGTTTTGTTTAAAATAAAGAGAGGCTGACGGGGGGTCCCACCCGTCAGGTTTGAAATTTCAAACGGGGAAGAAACAGTGCTCGTCGGCGCCCGAGAGCTGCAGTGGTCGCCGGCGGCGATCCACGGCTAGGCAGGGGGATCGGGTGGTACCTCCGAGCTCAGTGTGTCCTTCCGCGTCGGTGGGTGGTGGTGGTGGTCGCCGGCGAGCTCTACGTCGGCGACGGCCCTTGCTCCGGCGGACGGCGGCTCGGGTGGAGCGGGATCTCGTCGGGGAGGGCTGCGAAGGCCAAATTGACGCTGGGGTTAGTTCACTGGGTGCTAGAGGAGGCTATTGACGAGATTTGGGCGCCGGGGACGGCCTCACCGAAGCAATTCGAGCTGGTGGCCGAGGCGCATCGGGGCGGCCGGAGTTGGGGGGAGGAGACCTCCTCGAGGTCCTCCTGGTGGCTTTGCAGGGTCCTGGAGAGGTGCAGTGATGGTGTGTGCTCGTGAGTGAGCTCGAGGCCTCCTTTTATAGGCGATCCGAGGCGGTGGCCGTGAACAGAGTTCTCCGGCGAAGGTTACGGCGGCGCAGAGCTTGGTCGGGGAAGTTTAGGGAGTTGGGCGTCATCATGGAGTTCCACTGGTTCCGTTTAGGCGCTAAACGAGCTTGGATTAGGAGCCCTGGGTGGATTCGACGGAACGGGGCGGCGCGGGCCCGTCGGCGGCAGAGGGCGCGCCATGTGCTTGCCGGGCCACGGCGATGGTGCTGCGGGGTGCGCTGGCGTGCATGAGGCCACGCGGAGGACAAGGGAGCGATGGGCGGCGCCGGACGGCGTAGCGAGCTAGCACGGGCTCTCGCTGGCCGCCACGGGTGGCTCTGCCACTGCAGAAGCTGCCGGCGTCGGCGATGCTCACCGCCACCGACACCTGCACCCGTCCAAGAGGGCGTGCGGTGCTCTGGCCAGGGAGGAGAGGCCGTGCGCAACGCGCCAGGGCGCACTGGTGATGGATGACAAGCCACTGACGAAAAACGACACTAACTGAATTCTGAAACTCTGAATTTTTCTGAAAGTCTATAGAAACAGTGCCGGCCAAGTGTTCAACGAAATGATTTTGTCATGTGGGGAATTTTCCTTGAGCTGATTTTTGGTGGGGTGGCCTCTCATTGCATCTGGTGGCTGCCTGAATTTTGGTAGAATTTTTGGAGAAGAGAAGATATGAATTTCACCAAATTTGACAAATCTGGTCCAAACTTGCAGAGGCTGAAACTTGAAAATTTTGAAAAGAAGAAGAGTGGATCTTGATGGATCTAGGTTGGGGGTGCTAAGGACTATTCAGAGGAGTTGGTTTGAGATCAAAACTCAAAGGAAATCAGGTACTTCCTATGTAAATCATCTAGGCTTAAAATAATTGACAGAATTGTTTTGGGAAGTAAAATAAATGAAATAAAATCCAAAATTGGTTTGGACTTGTTGGAGCAGGAAGTTTGGATTGCCCCAAAATGGAGGGAGGGGTTTTGGGAGGTTTTATCACATGAGGCATGGTGAAACCATGGGTGGTTTCAAAATGAGAGAAGTCCCAAAACTCCTAGGGTTTCTTTTTGAAGAAATAAATAAATCCCAAGAATTTATTTGAGAAGGGAATAATCAGAAGGAAGTTTTCATAATTCAAACACCAGAGTTGAAGAAGATACAAAGTAAAAAAATCCTTGCCAAGGAAAATAAAAAGTTTTGAGAGAGAGGTTTTAGGAAGAATTTAAATGACCTTCTTCAAATCCAACAAGGTTTTTGCTGAAAACCAAATGAAAATTTTTGGAGTGTCCCATGGGCTATTTATAGCCACTTGGCAACCCGACCTGATTTGTCCGAAATGACCCTGGGTCACTAAGGAACTGACACGTGTTCCAACGGTTAGATTTCAAACTCACACGGCAACTTTACTTGGGCTTCAAGCAAAGCTTACTTGCCCGACTCTGGACAAGATTAGCTCTCAAAGTCTTCACTCAAAGACATAGGTTTTGTTTAAGCATCACTTCAGTCATTCTGACTGGTTCTCTTGGACCCCACTTAACAGTACGGTGGTTCCTATGACTCAACACAGAAGAGAGAGAACTACGAAAGATCTAAGTCTTCGAGCTCCATAGGCTTCATGTGGTGTCTTCTCTTGTCATAGTCTTCAATGTGAATATCTTCATATACCACCTTTGACTTCAATGTCTTCATACATTTTTAGGGGTCATCTCTGGTAGGAAAACCGAATCAATGAGGGACTTCTACCTGTGTTATCCTGCAATTCTCACAAACACATTAGTCCCTCAACTAGGTTTGTCGTCAATACTCCAAAACCAACTAGGGGTGGCACTAGAAGCACTTACACCTTGTTTTCCATAAATCTTCGCCCTTATCACGGCTATATAAAGTAGGAAAACACTCCTTGGCTACTGGCCTAAGAGGTTGAAGCCGCTGGTCAGTCAACAAAGTTTTGTACAATGCGGATCCGTGCATTAATGATGTAAAGTACTTGGGTACATAAAATCATTACACATAAATTGTGAGCAAAAATCAATTTTTTCTCAGCCAATATTTTAAAGAGTCAATTCCTACCTTGGCGAGCTCAGCTTGATGCCAATCTTTTAAAGAGCAAAAATCATTACACATAACGCTCTCATAGTTCCTTATTGACATTAATTTCCTTTCTTTTGAGCCCCTTGATGCCTACCTTGGCGAGCTCAGCTTTCGTTAGCTCTAACTCCTTTATGAGATCTTTATTCTCTTTCCGAGAAGTTTGTGTTACACACAAGCAATTTTTTTCAAATGGATATCGATCCTTAATTCGGCCACCAGTGCCCACATTAAGGCTCGGTGGTTGCTGGGCTTCGTGCTCATTATTTATAAATATTAAAAGGGGCACATCGATCCCCAGATCTGGTGTTGCCACCCAGCCAGTGTCTCGGGGGCTACTGCATTGCCTATTGCAATGCAGAAAATTCCAACTGCCAAGTGTTCGGCTTGATCGAACTATGGGCAAATGTGTCTTCGGATAACAATAGGTACCATTTGGACCTATCCGGCGTCAAGCTAAATATGTGATGGTAACTTTTCAAGACCCTCTCTCAAGGGCCCGTTCGCCGATCACTATTATCTCTAATATATTACACTGCGTTTCTATTCCTACGTGTGCTACTAAGCTAGGAATTGATCCTCAGGTCGATTTCGCGCATCGACCTGAGTCCCAGGGGATACTAGGATCAGCGGTTTCATGTTTTCCTTCAGGTGCATCTCGGGTTTTAGACTGACACACACCTTGAGGGCTACTAGTTATACATGTTGACAGCGAATAAATTTACACGCATCAGAAATAAAATCCGTAAACAATCAGCCCAAGCCCGAGGTGATGCACCACATTGGAGGTAGTCCGGCATAAAGCTCGGATTTGAATGGCTGGTTCCATAGAGGGCATGGCCGGCATTAAGCTTGGCTAAACTCCTTCAACTCTTTTGAACCGGGATGTTCTATGACACATCGGATATAGTCCGGCGTTGGAGCTCGGATACGGTCCGGCGTTGGAGCTTGGAAATAGTCCGGTGTGGGGGCTTGGATACAATCCGGCGTTGGAGCTCGGAAGCGGTCCGACGTGTGTGCTCGGCTGCGAAAGATACCTCAAATACAGTCCGGCGTTGGAGCTCGGATGTGAGAAGACACCACCGCACGGGAAACACTTTAAACCCAAGGTGTGGCGTAAAATATAACAAGGCATTGATAAAGGACGAGAACTTAAAAGGGGCTCCTCGGATACCCGACGTGTAAACTTTCCAGATTCACTTCGGCGATCCTCATGATCGAAGATGAGAGGATTTGTTGAACCAATTATCAAGACCGACGATTGAAGATGAAGAACAGTTCGGAAGAATCGAGGAGCGTCCCCAACTTGAAGACCGGTTCAGGGGGCTACTGACGGTGTCCTGGAATAGGGGGTACTCACCACGTCGTCTCCCGATCAGTTGATTTGGGCCGAGGACCCCAGGGCCGAATACTCATGGGCCAGTTCGGACAGCCGATGACATACGCAAGGAAGATTCCACAAGACTTGGTGATTGATACGTCTCCAACGTAACTATAATTTTTGACTGCTCCATGCTATTATATTATCAACTTTGGATGTTTATGGGCTTTATTATACACTTTTATATTAATTTTGGGACTAACCTATTAACCCAGAGCCCAGTGCCAGCTTCTGTTTTTTCCTTGTTTTAGAGTATCGCAGAAAAGGGAAATCAAACGGAGTCCAATTGACCTGAAACTTCACGGAACTTATTTTTGGAAGGAAAGCAACCCGGGAGACTTGGAGTCCACGTAAGGGAAGCAACGAGGAAGCCACGAGGTAGGGGGCGCTCCCTCCACCCTCGTGGGCCCCTCATGGCTCCCCTGACGTACTTCTTCCGCCTATATATCTCCATATACCCTAAAATGATCGGGGAGCACAATAGATCGGGAGTTACGCCGCCAGAAGCCTCCGTAGCCACCGAAAGCCAATCTAGACCCGTTCCGGCACCCTGCCGGAGGGAGAATCCCTCTCCGGTGGCCATCTTCATCATCCCGGTGCTCTCCATGACGAGAAGGGAGTAGTTCTCCCCCGGGGCTGAGGGTATGTACCAGTAGTTATGTGTTTGATCTCTCTCTCTCTCTCTCTCTCGTGTTCTTGAGGTGATACGATCTTGATGTATCGCGAGCTTTGCTATTATATTTGGATCCTATGATGTTTCTTCCCCCCTCTACTCTCTTGTAATGGATTGAGTTTTCCCTTTGAATTTATCTCATCGGATTGAGTCTTTAAAGATTTGAGAACACTTGATGTATGTCTTGCCGTGCGTCTCTATGGTGACAATGGGACATCACGTGATTCACTTGATGTATGTTTTGGTGAACAACTTGCGGGTTCCTCCCATGAACCTATGCATAGGGGTTGGCACACGTTTTCGTCGTGATTCTCCGGTAGAAACTTTGGGGCACTCTTTGAGGTTCTATGTGTTGGTTGAATATATGAATCTGAGATTGTGTGATGCATATCGTATAATCATACCCACGGATACTGGAGGTGACATTGGAGTATCTAGGTGACATTAGGGTTTTGGTTGATCTGTGTCTTAAGGTGTTATTCTAGTACGAACTCTAGGGCTGTTTGTGACACTTATAGGAATAGCCTGATACGTCTCCAACGTATCTACTTTTCCAAACACTTTTGCCCTTGTTTTGGACTCTAACTTGCATGATTTGAATGGAACTAACCCGGACTGACGTTGTTTTCAGCAGAATTACCATGGTGTTATTTATGTGCAGGAGCAAACGTTCTCGGAATGACCTGAAACTTCAAAGAGACACTTTTCAGAAAATAAGAAAAATACCTGCCAAAGATGAAGGCCAGGGGGCCCACCGTCTTGCCATGAGGGTGGGGGCGCGCCTGCCCCCCTAGGGCGCGGCCCCCTACCTCGTGGGCCCCCTATTGCATCTCCGACTCCAACTCCACCTCCATATTTTGAGTTTTGATGAGAAAAAAATCAGGGAGAAGAATTCATCGTGTTTTACGATACGGTGTCGCCGCCAAGCCCTAAAACCTCTCGGGAGGGCTGATATGGACTCCGTTCGGGGCTCCGGAGAGGGGAATCCGTCGCCATCGTCATCATCAACCATCCTCCATCACCAATTTCATGATGTTCATCGCCGTCCGTGAGTAATTCCATTGTAGGCTTGCTGGACGGTGATGGGTTGGATGGGATCTATCATGTAATCGAGTTAGTTTTGTTTGGGTTTGATCCCTAGTGTCCACTATGTTCTGAGATTGATGTTGCTATGACTTTGCTATGCTTAATGCTTGTCACTAGGGCCCGAGTGCCATGATTTCAGATCTGAACCTATTATGTTTTCATCAATATATGAGTGTTCTTGATCCTATCTTGCAAGTCTATAGTCACCTATTATGTGTTATGATCTGTTAACCCCGAAGTGACAATAATCGGGATACTTACCTATGATGACTATAGTTTGAGGAGTTCATGTATTCACTATGTGTTAATGCTTTGTTCCGGTTCTCTATTAAAAGGAGGTCTTAATATCCCTTAGTTTTTGTAAGGACCCCGCTGCCACGGGAGGGTAGGACAAAAGATGCCATGCAAGTTCTTTTCCATAAGCACGTATGACTATGTTCGGAATACATGCCTACATTATATCAATGAACTGGAGCTAGTTCTGTGTCACCCTAGGTTATGACTGTTACATGGTGAACTGCATCCGGCATAATTCTCCATCACCGATCCATTGCCTACGAGCTTTCCATATATTGTTCTTTGCTTATTTACTTTTCCGTTGCTATTGCTATCATCACTACAAAATACCAAAAACATTACTTTTACTGATGTTACATTTTGCTACCGTTATCACCACTATCATATTACTTTGCTACTAAACACTTTGCTGCAGATATTAAGTTTCCAGGTGTGGTTGAATTGACAACTCAGCTGCTAATACTTAAGAATATTCTTTGGCTCCCCTTGTGTCGAATCAATAAATTTGGGTTGAATACTCTACCCTCAAAAACTGTTGCGATCCCCTATACTTGTGGGTTATCAAGACCTTTTTCTGGCGCCATTGTCGGGGAGCATAGCTCTATTCTTTGGGTCACTTGGGATATATATCTGCTTATCATTATGAAGAACTTGAGAAATCCAAAAACCAAGATCTATCCCTCAACTACGAGGGGAGGTAAGGAACTGCCATCTAGCTCTGCACTTGATTCACCTTCTGTTATGAGTAAGTTTGCGACACCTACACCTGCTTCTACTATTCGTTCTGATATGTCGCATGTTATTGATGATGCCACTTCTGCTATGCATGATACTTATGATGAAACTACCTGTATGCCTGATACTACTATGCCACTTAGTGATTTTCTTGATGAACAACTTGCTAGGGCTAGAGAAATTGAAAATATTGAATCTGATGATACTGATGAAAGTGATGATGAAGAACCACTTGCTATTCCTAAGGGTTATGTATTTGATCAAGATGCTTCTTTAGCCATTTTAGCTTGCAGAAATAGAACTGAACTTAAAAAATTATTAGCTAAATGGAGTAAGCAATCCCTAAATGATAGATTGAAACCTAACCCTGCTATTGTTACTTCACCTATCTTTGTTACTGATAAGGATTATGAATTATCTGTTGATCCTAATATAATTACTTTGGTTGAATCTGATCCTTTTCATGGTTATGAATCTGAAACTGTAGGGGCACATCTTACTAAATTGAATGATATAGCTACCCTGTTTACTAAAGATGAGAGAAATCGCTACTTTTACATCCTCAAAATATTTCCGTTCTCATTAAAGGGTGATGCTAAGATATGGTTTAATTCTCTTGATCCTGGTTGTGTGCGTAGTCCCCAGGATATGATTTATTACTTCTCTGCTAAATATTTCCCTGCTCATAAGAAACAAGCTGCTTTAAGGGATGTATATAATTTTGCGCAAATTGAAGAAGAGAGTCTCCCGCAAGCTTGGGGGAGGCTTCTCCAATTACTTAATGCTTTGCCTGATCATCCTCTTAAGAAAAATGAAATACTTGATATCTTTTATAATGGACTAACCGATGCCTCCAGAGATTACGTGGATAGTTGTGCTGGTTCTATTTTCAGGGAAAGAACACCGGATGAAGCTGAAATTCTATTGAATAATATGTTGGCAAATGAAAATAATTGGACACCTCCGGAGCCTATTCCTAAACCAACTCTGAAGAAGAGGGGTATTCTATTTCTCAGTCCTGAAGATATGCAAGAGGCAAAGAAATCTATGAAAGAAAAGGGTATTAAAGCTGAAGATGTTAAGCATTTACCTCCTATTGAAGAAATACATGGTCTTAATTTACCGCCTGTTGAAGAAACATATAATCTTAATCCTTTACCTATTGAAGAAACTCATGGTCTTGATAACCCGACACAGGTAGTAAAGGTAAATTCTCTCTATAGATATGATAAAGTTGTAATCCCATTTACTAAAATTGCTAGCCCATGCTTAGATGAGTTTGATAGATTTATGGCTAAGCAAGAAGATTTTAATGCTTATTTTGGTAGACAATTAAAATACAACTCAAATATGCTTGGACACTTTGGTGATTATATGGCTAATGTTAAAGGTGAACTTAAACTTATTAGTAAACATGCTTCTATGGTTACCACTCAAGTAGAACAAGTACTTAAAGCTCAGAATGATTTGCTCAATGAATTGAACAGTAAGATAATGATAATGATGTTAGAGTTATGACTAGAGGTGGTAGAATGACTCAAGAACCTTTGTATCCTGAAGGCCATCCTAAAAGAATTGAGCAAGATTCTCAGAGATATAATATAGAGGTACCTAGTTCTTCTAAAAGAAGAAAAAGAAAAATGATAGGACTTTGCATGCTTCTAGTGATCCTATTGCTCAACCACCTAAGAATCCAAATGCTATTTCTATTTCTCATGCTGAAACTCAATCTGGTAATGAACCTGAAACTAATGATAATGTTAATGATAATGTTCATGATGATGCCCAACCTAGTAATGATAATGACATAGAAATTGAACCTGTTGTTGATCTTGATAACCCACAATCAAAGAATCAACATTATGATAAAAAAGACTTTGTTGCTAAGAAACATGGTAAAGAAAGAGAACCATGGGTTCAGAAACCCATGCCTTTTCCTCCCAAACCATCCAAGAAAAAGGATGATGAGGATTTTGAGCGCTTTGCTGAAATGATTAGACCTGTCTTTTTGCGTATGCGATTAACTGATATGCTCAAAACCAATCCTTATGCTAAGTATATGAAAGATATTATTACAAATAAAAGAAAGATACCGGAAGCTGAAATTTCCACCATGCTTGCTAATTATACTTTTTAGGGTGGAATACCAAAGAAACTTGGAGATCCAGGAGTACCCACTATACCATGCTCCATTAAAAGAAACTATGTTAAAACTGCTTTATGTGATCTTGGAGCCGGTGTTAGTGTTATGCCTCTCTCTTTATATCGTAGACTTGATTTGAATAAGTTGACACCTACTGAAATATCTTTGCAAATGGCTGATAAATCAACTGCTATACCTGTCGGTATTTGTGAGGATGCGCCTGTTGTAGTTGCAAACGTTACTATTTTAACGGACTTTGTTATTCTTGATATTCCCAAGGACGATAGTATATCTATTATTCTTGGAAGACCCTTTTTGAATACTGCAGGGGCTGTTGTTGATTGCACTAAAGGCAATGTCACTTTTCATGTTAATGGTAATGAGCATACGGTACACTTTCCGAGGAAACAACCTCAAGTTCATAGTATCAACTCAATTGGAAAAATTCCATCGATTATATTTGGAGGTTTTGAATTTCCTCTTCCTACTGTGAAGAAGAAATATGATATTCTTATAATTGGGGATGTGCATATCCCCGTTGAGGTAACATAGTGTTATTCGAAATTTCTCCGGTTCCATGTCATTCGGAATGAGTTCGTTAACAAGACTTGATCAACCTTGTTAGTGGATTCCTTTTGATGATCATGAGATGGATGAAACTAGAAGGCACAACCTGAAGGAAATATGCCCTAGAGGCAATAATAAAGTTATTATTTATTTCCTTATAATCATGATAAATGTTTATTATTCATGCTAGAATTGTATTTACCGGAAACATAATACATGTGTGAATACATAGACAAACAGAGTGTCACTAGTATGCCTCTACTTGACTAGCTCGTTAATCAAAGATGGTTATGTTTCCTAACCATAAACAATGAGTTGTTATTTGATTAACGAGGTCACATCATTAGTAGAATGATCTGATTGACATGACCCATTCCATTAGCTTAGCACCCGATCGTTTAGTATGTTGCTATTGCTTTCTTCATGACTTATACATGTTCCTATGACTATGAGATTATGCAACTCCCGTTTACCGGAGGAACACTTTGGGTACTACCAAACGTCACAACGTAACTGGGTGATTATAAAGGAGTACTACAGGTGTCTCCAATGGTCGATGTTGGGTTGGCGTATTTCGAGATTAGGATTTGTCACTCCGATTGTCGGAGAGGTATCTCTGGGCCCTCTCGGTAATACACATCACATAAGCCTTGCAAGCATTACAACTAATATGTTAGTTGTGAGATGATGTATTACGGAACGAGTAAAGAGACTTGCCGGTAACGAGATTGAACTAGGTATTGGATACCGACGATCGAATCTCGGGCAAGTAACATACCGATGACAAAGGGAACAACGTATGTTGTTATGCGGTCTGACCGATAAAGATCTTCGTAGAATATGTAGGAGCCAATATGGGCATCCAGGTCCCGCTATTGGTTATTGACCAGAGACGTGTCTCGGTCATGTCTACATTGTTCTCGAACCCGTAGGGTCCGCACGCTTAAGGTTACGATGACAGTTATATTATGAGTTTATGCATTTTGATGTACCGAAGGTTGTTCGGAGTCCCGGATGTGATCACGGACATGACGAGGAGTCTCGAAATGGTCGAGACATAAAGATTGATATATTGGAAGTCTATGTTTGGACATCGGAAGTGTTCCGGGTGAAATCGGGATTTTACCGGATTACCGGGAGGTTACCGGAACCCCCCGGGAGCCATATGGGCCATCATGGGCCTTAGTGGAAAGGAGAAAGGGGCAGCCCAAGGGGGCTGCGCGCCTCCCCCCTTCCCCTAGTCCTATTAGGACTAGGAGAGGTGGCCGGCCACCCCTCTCCCTCTTTCCCCCTTGGGAATCCTAGTTGGAATAGGATTGGGGGGGGAGTCCTACTCCTGGTAGGAGTAGGACTCCTCCTGCGCCTCTCCCTCTTGGCCAGCGCACCCTCCCCCCTTGGCTCCTTTATATACGGAGGCAGGGGCACCTCTAAACACACAAGTTGACACAAGTTGATCCACGTGATCGATTCCTTAGCCGTGTGCGGTGCCCCCTGCCACCATATTCCTCGATAATACTGTAGCGGAGTTTAGGCGAAGCCCTGCTGCTGTAGTTCATCAAGATCGTCACCACGCCGTCGTGCTGACGAAACTCTTCCCCGACACTTTGCTGGATCGGAGTCCGGGGATCGTCATCGAGCTGAACGTGTGCTCGAACTCGGAGGTGCCGTAGTTTCGGTGCTTGATCGGTTGGATCGTGAAGACGTACGACTACTTCCTCTACGTCGTGTCATCGCTTCCGCAGTCGGTCTGCGTTGGGTACGTAGACAACACTCTCCTCTCGTTGCTATGCATCACATGATCCTGTGTGCGCGTAGGAAAATTTTTGAAATTACTACGAAACCCAACAGTGGCATCCGAGCCTAGGTTATTGATGTTGATGTTATATGCACGAGTAGAACACAAGTAAGTTGTGGACGATACAAGTCATACTGCCTACCAGCATGTCATACTTTGGTTCGGCGGTATTGTTGGACGAGACGACCCGGACCAACCTTACGCGTACGCTTACGCGAGACCGGTTCCCTCGACGTGCTTTGCACAGAGATGGCTTGCGGGCGACTGCCTCTCCAACTTTAGTTGAACCAAGTATGGCTACGCCCGGTCCTTGTGAAGGTTAAAACGGAGTCTATTTGACAAACTATCGTTGTGGTTTTGATGCGTAGGTGAGATTGGTTCTTACTTAAGCCCGTAGCAAGCCACGTAAAAACATGCAACAACAAAGTAGAGGATGTCTAACTTGTTTTTGCAGGGCATGTTGTGATGTGATATGGTCAAGGCATGATGCTGAATTTTATTGTATGAGATGATCATGTTTTGTAACCAAGTTATCGGCAACTGGCAGGAGCCATATGGTTGTCGCTTTATTGTATGCAATGCAATCGCGATGTAATGCTTTACTTTATTACTAAACGGTAGTGATAGTCGTGGAAGCATAAGATTGGCGAGACGACAACGATGCTACGATGGAGATCAAGGTGTCGCGCCGGTGACGATGGTGATCATGACGGTGCTTCGGAGATGGAGATCACAAGCACAAGATGATGATGGCCATATCATATCACTTATATTGATTGCATGTGATGTTTATCTTTTTATGCATCTTATCTTGCTTTGATTGACGGTAGCATTATAAGATGATCTCTCACTAAATTATCAAGAAGTGTTCTCCCTGAGTATGCACCGTTGCCAAAGTTCGTCGTGCCCAGACACCACGTGATGATCGGGTGTGATAAGCTCTACGTCCATCTACAACGGGTGCAAGCCAGTTTTGCACACGCAGAATACTCAGGTTAAACTTGACGAGCCTAGCATATGCAGATATGGCCTCGGAACACGGAGACCGAAAGGTCGAGCGTGAATCATATAGTAGATATGATCAACATAACGATGTTCACCATTGAAAACTACTCCATCTCACGTGATGATCGGTTATGGTTTAGTTGATTTGGATCACGTGATCACTTAGAGGATTAGAGGGATGTCTATCTAAGTGGGAGTTCTTAAGTAATATGATTAAATTGAACTTAAATTTATCATGAACTTAGTCCTGGTAGTATTTTGCAAATCATGTTGTAGATCAATAGCTCGTGTTGTTGCTTCCCTGTGTTTATTTTGATATGTTCCTAGAGAATATTGTGTTGAAAAATGTTAGTAGCAATGATGCGGATTCGATCCGTGATCTGAGGTTTATCCTCATTGCTGCACAGAAGAATTATGTCCTTAATGCACCGCTAGGTGACAGACCTATTGCAGGAGCAGATGCAGAAGTTATGAACGTCTGGCTAGCTTAATATGATGACTACTTGATAGTTTAGTGCACCATGCTTAACGGCTTAGAATCGGGACTTCAAAGACGTTTTGAACGTCATGGACCATATGAGATGTTCCAGGAATTGAAGTTAATATTTCAAGCAAATACCCGAGTTGAGAGATATGAAGTCTCCAACAAGTTCTATAGCTAAAAGATGGAGGAGAATCGCTCAACTAGTGAGCATGTGCTCAGATTGTCTGGGTACTTCAATCGCTTGAATCAAGTGGGAGTTAATCTTCCAGATAAGATAGTGATTGACAGAATTCTCTAGTCACCATCACCAAGTTAGTAGAACTTCGTGATGAACTATAGTATGCAAGGGATGATGAAAATGATTCCCGAGCTCTTCGTGATGTTGAAATCAACGAAGGTAGAAATCAAGAAAGAGCATCAAGTGTTGATGGTTGACAAGATCACTAGTTTCAAGAAAAGGGCAAAGGGAAAGAAAGGGGAACTTCAAGTAGATTGACAAGCAAGTTGTCACTCCCACGAAGAAGCCCAAAGCTGAACCAAAGCCTGAAACTGAGTGCTTACACTGCAAAGGAAATGGTCACTGGAAGCGGAACTACCCTAAATATTTGGTGGATAAGAAGGATGGCAAAGTGAAAAAGGGTATATTTGATATACAGGTGTTTGATGTGTGCTTTACTAGTGTTTATAGCAACCCCTCGGTATTTGGTACTGGTTCAGTTGCTAAGAGTAGTAACTCGAAACGGGAGTTGCAGAATAAACAGAAACTAGTTAAGGGTGAAGTGATGATGTGTGTTGAAAGTAGTTTCAAGATTGATATGATCATCATCGCACACTCCCTATTCTTTCGGGATTAGTGTTGAACCTAAATAAATGTTATTTGGTGTTTGCGTTGAGCATGAATATGATTTGATCATGTTTATTGCAATACGGTTATTCATTTAAGTAAGAGAATAAACTGTTGTTCTATTTACATGAATAAAACCTTATATGGTTACACACCCAATGAAAATGGTTCATTGGATCTCGATCGTAGTGATACACATATTCATAATATTGATGCCAAAAGATGCAAAGTTAATAATGATAGTGCAACTTATTTGTGGCACTGCCGTTTGGGTCATATCGGTGTAAAGCGCATGAAGAAACTCCATAAAGATGGATTTTCGGAATCACTTGGTTATGAATCATTTGATGCTTGCGAACCGTGCCTTTTGGGCAAGATGACTAAAACTCCGTTCTTCGGAACAATGGAACGAGTTACTGACTTGTTGGAAATAATACATACCGATGTATGCGATCCAATGAGTGATGTTGCTCGTGGCAAGCATCGTTGTTTTCTGACCTTCACAAGATGATTTGAGCAGATATGGGTATATCTACTTGATGAAACATAAGTCTGAAATAGTTGAAAGGTTCAAAGAATTTCAGAGTGAAGTGGAAAAATCATCGTAACAAGAAAAATAAAGTTTCTGCGATCTGATCGCGGAGACAAATATTTGAGTTACGAGTTTGGTCTTCAATTAAAACAATGTGGAATAGTTTCACAGCTCACGCCACCTGGAACACCACATCGTTATGGTGTGTCCGAACGTCGTAACCGCACTTTATTTGATATGGTGCGATCTATGATATCTCTTTACCACTATCGTTTTGGGGTTATGCATTAGAGACAGCTGCATTCACGTTTTAAAATAGGGCACCATCTAAATCCGTTGAGACGACACTGTATGAACTATGGTTTAGCAGTAAACCTAAGCTGTTGTTTATTAAAGTTTGGGGCTGCGATGCTTATGTGAAAAAGTTTCATCCTGATAAGCTCGAACCCAAATCGGAGAAGTGCGTCTTCATATAATACCCAAAGGAAACTGTTGGGTACACCTTCTATCACAGATCCAAAGGCAAAACATTCGTTGCTAAGAATGGATCATTTCTAGAGAAGGAGTTTCTCTCGAAAGAAGTGAGTGGGAGGAAAGTAGAACTTGACGAGGTAACTGTACCTGCTCCCTTACTGGAGAGTAGTTCATCACAGAAAACTGTTTCAGTGACACCTACACCGGTTAGTGAGGAAGCCAATGATAATGATCATGAAACTTCAGATCAAGATACTACTGAACCACGTAGATCAACCAGAGTAAGATCCGCGCCAGAGTGGTACGGAAATCCTGTTCTGGAAGTCATGCTACTAGATCATGATGAACCTACGAACTATGAAGAAGCGATGGTGAGCCCAGATTCCGCAAAGTGGCTTGAAGCCATGAAATCTGAGATGGGATCCATGTATGAGAACAAAGTATGGACTTTGGTTGACTTGCCCGATGATCGGCGAGCAATTGAGAATAAATGGGTCTTTAAGAAGAAGACTGACGCTGATGGTAATGTTACTGTCTACAAAGCTCGACTTGTCGCAAAAGGTTTTCGACAAGTTCAAGGGATTGACTACGATGAGACCTTCTCACCCGTATCGATGCTTAAAGTCTGTCCGAATCATGTTAGCAATTGCCGCATTTTATGATTATGAAATTTGGCAGATGGATGTCAAAACTGCATTCCTGAATGGATTTCTGGAAGAAGAGTTGTATATGATGCAACCGGAAGGTTTTGTCGATCCAAAGGGAGCTAACAAAGTGTGCAAGCTCCAGCGATCCATTTATGGACTGGTGCAAGAATCTCGGAGTTGGAATATACGCTTTGATAAGTTGATCAAAGCATATAGTTATTGTACAGACTTACAGTGAAGCCTGTATTTACAAGAAAGTGAGTGGGAGCACTACATCATTTCTGATAAGTATATGTGAATGACATATTGTTGATCGGAAATAATGTAGAATTATTCTGCAAAGCATAAAGGAGTGTTTTACAGGAGTTCTTTAAAAGAAATACCTCAGTAAAAACTACTTACATATTGAGCATCAAGATCTATTGAGATAGATTAAGACGCTTGATAAGATTTTTTCAATGAATACATACCTTGATAAATTTTTGAAATAGTTCAAAATGGAACAGTCAAAGAAGGAGTTCTTGCCTGTGTTGCAAGGTGTGAAATTGAGTAAGACTCAAGACCCGACCATGGCAGAAAATAGAAACAGAATGAAAAAATCATTCCCTATGCCTCAGTCATAGGTTCTATAAAGTATGCTATGCTGTGAACCAGACATATTGTATACCTTGCTCTGAGTTTGGCAAGGGAATACAATTTTGATCTAATAGTAGATCACTGGACAGCGGTCAAGAATATCCTTAGTAAGGACTAAGGAGATGTTTCTCGATTATGGAGGTGATAAAAGAGTTTGTTGTAAAAGTTACATCTGTGCAAACTTTTACACTGATCCAGATGACTCTAAGTCTCTATCTGGATACATATTGAAAGTGGGAGCAATTAGCTAGAGTAGCTCCGTACAGAGCATTGTAGACATAGAATATTTGCAAAATACATACGGCTCTAAATGTGACAGACCCGTTGACTAAGCTTCTCTCACGAGCAAAACATGATCACACCTTAGTACTCTTTGGGTGTTAATCACATAAGCGATGTGAACTAGATTATTGACTCTAGTAAAACCCTTTGGGTGTTGGTCACATGACGATGTGAACTATGGGTGTTAATCATATACAGATATGAATATTGGTGTTAAATCACATGGTGATGTGAACTAGACTATTGACTCTAGTGCAGGTGGGAGACTGAAGGAAATATGCCCTAGAGGCAATAATAAAGTTATTATTTATTTCCTTATAATCATGATAAATGTTTATTATTCATGCTAGAATTGTATTTACCGGAAACATAATACATGTGTGAATACATAGACAAACAGAGTGTCACTAGTATGCCTCTACTTGACTAGCTCGTTAATCAAAGATGGTTATGTTTCCTAACCATAAACAATGAGTTGTTATTTGATTAACGAGGTCACATCATTAGTAGAATGATCTGATTGACATGACCCATTCCATTAGCTTAGCACCCGATCGTTTAGTATGTTGCTATTGCTTTCTTCATGACTTATACATGTTCCTATGACTATGAGATTATGCAACTCCCGTTTACCGGAGGAACACTTTGGGTACTACCAAACGTCACAACGTAACTGGGTGATTATAAAGGAGTACTACAGGTGTCTCCAATGGTCGATGTTGGGTTGGCGTATTTCGAGATTAGGATTTGTCACTCCGATTGTCGGAGAGGTATCTCTGGGCCCTCTCGGTAATACACATCACATAAGCCTTGCAAGCATTACAACTAATATGTTAGTTGTGAGATGATGTATTACGGAACGAATAAAGAGACTTGCCGGTAACGAGATTGAACTAGGTATTGGATACCGACGATCGAATCTCGGGCAAGTAACATACCGATGACAAAGGGAACAACGTATGTTGTTATGCGGTCTGACCGATAAAGATCTTCGTAGAATATGTAGGAGCCAATATGGGCATCCAGGTCCCGCTATTGGTTATTGACCAGAGACGTGTCTCGGTCATGTCTACATTGTTCTCGAACCCGTAGGGTCCGCACGCTTAAGGTTACGATGACAGTTATATTATGAGTTTATGCATTTTGATGTACCGAAGGTTGTTCGGAGTCCCGGATGTGATCACGGACATGACGAGGAGTCTCGAAATGGTCGAGACATAAAGATTGATATATTGGAAGTCTATGTTTGGACATCGGAAGTGTTCCGGGTGAAATCGGGATTTTACCGGATTACCGGGAGGTTACCGGAACCCCCGGGAGCCATATGGGCCATCATGGGCCTTAGTGGAAAGGAGAAAGGGGCAGCCCAAGGGGGCTGCGCGCCTCCCCCCTTCCCCTAGTCCTATTAGGACTAGGAGAGGTGGCCGGCCACCCCTCTCCCTCTTTCCCCCTTGGGAATCCTAGTTGGAATAGGATTGGGGGGGGAGTCCTACTCCCGGTAGGAGTAGGACTCCTCCTGCGCCTCTCCCTCTTGGCCGGCGCACCCTCCCCCCTTGGCTCCTTTATATACGGAGGCAGGGGCACCTCTAAACACACAAGTTGACACAAGTTGATCCACGTGATCGATTCCTTAGCCGTGTGCGGTGCCCCCTGCCACCATATTCCTCGATAATACTGTAGCGGAGTTTAGGCGAAGCCCTGCTGCTGTAGTTCATCAAGATCGTCACCACGCCGTCGTGCTGACGAAACTCTTCCCCGACACTTTGCTGGATCGGAGTCCGGGGAGCGTCATCGAGCTGAACGTGTGCTCGAACTCGGAGGTGCCGTAGTTTCGGTGCTTGATCGGTTGGATCGTGAAGACGTACGACTACTTCCTCTACGTCGTGTCATCGCTTCCGCAGTCGGTCTGCGTTGGGTACGTAGACAACACTCTCCTCTCGTTGCTATGCATCACATGATCCTGTGTGCGCGTAGGAAATTTTTTGAAATTACTACGAAACCCAACAGAACCTTCTGTACCCCACTTTTACTTTCTGCTATTTATATTAAATAAAATAAAAATAAATATTTTCCTGTCTGGTATCTGATTATCCGTGCAATATAAAAATACCTCGAAAATAAAAATTCTCCAACTGTCCTGTTTGATCTTTATGATAAATCTTATACCATGGACTTAGAGGATTTTACCACTGCATGCAAACTTCCGCAATGGGGTAGTATAAGGGATCCTCATAAATCTGAATTTAGAGATTTTCTTGCTAACATAACTGTGGGAGAATCTAGAGATATTACACAAGCTACCATAGGGAGCATTCACTTTCCTGCAATACATTATTTTGCTCTATTTATAGGTAGATGCATAAATGGTAAAGACGAGGCATGTCACATGTGTGTCCCTGACCTCAGTATTCTTAGGAGTGCTCTGTTAGGAGACAAATCATATAATTTGGGAGCCATTGTTGCATGTAGTTTGCATCTTAATAGACGTAATGGAGATTTCTTTGGTGGAATTTATGCAACCTGTGTAGCTAATTTTCTTGGTATAGATGTGCGCGAAGATGATATTGAATTACCTCCTGCATATCTAGATTTTAATGCTATGGTTCACCACCAGTTTGTCGAGAGGAACGAATCACCTCTCCAGTATCGACTAATCTTTGACAGACGCCGTGTTGTCCGTATTACTCTCCCCGCTCCTGCTTTCTTTCATTATCAGGCAAGAGAGGAGGCAGATGAGTATGAGAGGAGAGAGGAGGCTGCTCGTCGCCACGCTGCAGCTCAGCAGGCGATAGCTGCTGCATCACAGTACGACCCCAGCTACTATTATGGATATCCGCCAGGCCAGCCGTGGCCATAGACCAACTTAGGCCAAAAGCCTAAGCTTGGGGGAGTATGTATTTCCCACCGACATTACATTTATGTTCACACACTCATTGCTAGATGTCGGTGCTCATACTTTTTCATTGTATCATCCATGCTAGTTTATTTCCTTTTTTATGCTTTCTTCTTGTGTGTTTAATAAACCTTAAGAAAAAAAATTAGTTGTAGATTTTAATTAATTTACTTTTCATGCTTGTAGTAGTAATTAAAAAGAAAACCCAAAAATATTTCATTATCTTCTTTAGCTTGTTGGGAGCTTTCCCGTGTAAATAGTTTTATTTATTTTCTTTTCTTTGGGGGTCGATAGGAGAAGACCATGATTAAATTGTTGAAGTGTCTCCTATATGCATTATTGTTTATCTGACAAAAGAGCCCATATTTCCTTGTCTTCTCCTGTTTATCGAATGATTGCAGATTTCAGCTTAGTCCAATGCACATGCACTATTATTATTCACACTATTCGGTCGTGCAAGTGAAAGGCAATTATGATGATATATGATGGGCTGGCTGAGATGAGAAAAGCTGGTATGAACTCGACCTCTTTTGTTTTTGTAAATATGATTAGTTCATCATTCCTGATTCAGCCTATTATGAATAAACATGTTTGCAATGACAACTAGAGATCATAGTTTCTTGTGCCATGCTTGATTAGCTATGAGTTATAATGGTTTACCTTGCATGCCAACATGCTATTAAAATGGTTATGATGTGGTATGATAGGGTGGTATCCTCCTCTGAATGATTTAAGTGACTTGACTTGGCACATGTTCACGCATGTAGTTGAAACAAAATCAACATAGCCTTCACGATATTTATGTTCATGGTGGATTATATCCTACTCATGCTTGCATTCGGTGTTGATTAATTTTAATGCATGTTCATGACTGTTGTCGCTCTCTAGCTGGTCGCTTCCCAGTCTTTTGCTAGCCTTCACATGTACTAAGCGAGAATACTGCTTGTGCATCCAATCCCTTAAACCCCAAAGTTATTCCACATGAGTCCACTATACCTACCTATATACGGTATCTACCTGCCGTTCCAAGTAAATTTGTATGTGCCAAACTCTAAACTTTCAAATAAATATCATGTTTTGTATGATCGAATAGCTCATGTATCAACTAGGGTTGTCTGTATCTTCCATGTTAGGCGGGTTATTCTCAAGAGGAGTGGACTCCGCTCCTCACTCACGATACAAATGACTGGTCACCGGGATGCCCAGTCCCATGCTTTATGCAAACTAAATCAAAATAATTGCAAACAAAACTCCCCCTGGGACTCTTGTTAGTTGGAGGCACTCGTTGTTTCGAGCAAGCCATGGATTGATGCTTGTTGGTGGAAGGGGGAGTATAAACTTTACCATTCTGTTTGGGAACCACCTATAATGTGTGTAGCATGGAAGATATTGTCATCTCTTGGTTGTTATGTTGACAATGAAAGTATACCTCTCAAAATATTATTCACCTCTATTTCAAAACTGAGCTCTGGCACCTCTACAAATCCCTGCTTCCCTCTGCGAAGGGCCTATCTATTTACTTTTATGCTGAGTCATCATCCTCTTATTAAAAAGCACTAGTTGGAGAGCACCACTGTCATTTGCATTCATTATTGTTAGTTTACATTGAGTATGACTTGACTGGATCTCTTTTACCATGAATTAAAATGTCTAGTCAGTCCTTGGTCCTTAAAGGTGCTCTGCATTTATGTTTTGCGGTCTCAAAAAGGGCTAGCGAGATACCATCCTGTTATATCATATTATGATTTTTTGAGAAAGTGTTGTCATCCGAGTTTTATTATTATGGCTCACTAGTTGATTATGCTATTGATATGAGTAAACTTGAGACCTATGCGTTATTGCAAATGTGGTTAGTTATAATCTTTGCAGAAAACTTGAATGCTGGCTTTACATATTTACAACAACAAGAGCAAACAGAGTTTGTAAAAGTTTTTCTTTATCACTTTCAGTTTGTCAACTGAATTGCTTGAGGACAAGCAAAGGTTTAAGCTTGGGGGAGTTGATACGTCTCCAACGTATCTACTTTTCCAAACACTTTTGCCCTTGTTTTGGACTCTAACTTCCATGATTTGAATGGAGCTAACCCGGACTGACGCTGTTTTCAGCAGAATTACCATGGTGTTATTTATGTGCAGGAGAAAACGTTCTCGGAATGACCTGAAACTTCACGAAGACACTTTTCAGAAAATAAGAAAAATACCTGCCAAAGATGAAGGCCAGGGGGCCCACCGTCTTGCCACGAGGGTGGGGAGCGCCCCCCTACCTCGTGGGCCCCCAATTGCGTCTCCGACTCCAACTCCACCTCCATATATTGAGTTTCGATGAGAAAAAAAATCAGGGAGAAGACTTCATCGCGTTTTATGATATGGAGCCACCGCCAAGCCCTAAAACCTCTCGGGAGGGCTGATATGGAGTCCGTTCGGGGCTCCGGAGAGGGGAATCCATCGCCATCATCATCATCAACCATCCTCCATCACCAATTTCATGATGCTCACCGCCGTGCGTGAGTAATTCCATCGTAGGCTTGCTGGACGGTGATGGGTTGGATGGGATCTATCATGTAATCGAGTTAGTTTTGTTTGGGTTTGATCCCTAGTATCCACTATGTTCTGAGATTGATGTTGCTATGACTTTGCTATGCTTAATGCTTGTCACTAGGGCCCGAGTGCCATGATTTCAGATCTGAACCTATTATGTTTTCATCAATATATGAGTGTTCTTGATCCTATCTTGCAAGTCTATAGTCACCTTTTATGTGTTATGATCCGTTAACCCCGAAGTGACAATAATCGAGATACTTACCGGTGATGACCATAGTTTGAGGAGTTCATGTATTCACTATGTGTTAATGCTTTGTTCCGGTTCTCTATTAAAAGGAGGCCTTAATATCCCTTAGTTTCCGTAAGGACCCCGCTGCCACGGGAGGGTAGGACAAAAGATTCCATGCAAGTTCTTTTCCATAAGCATGCATGACTATGTTCGGAATACATGCCTACATTATATCAATGAACTGGAGCTAGTTCTGTGTCACCCTAGGTTATGACTGTTACATGATGAACCGCATCCGGCATAATTCTCCATCACCGATCCATTGCCTACGAGCTTTCCATATATTGTTCTTCGCTTATTTACTTTTTCGTTGCTATTGCTATCATCACTACAAAATACCAAAAACATTACTTTTACTGTTGTTACATTTTGCTACCGTTATCACTACTATCATATTACTTTGCTACTAAACACTTTGCTGCAGATATTAAGTTTCCAGGTGTGGTTGAATTGACAGCTCAGCTGCTAATACTTGAGAATATTCTTTGGCTCCCCTTGTGTCAAAACAATAAATTTGGGTTGAATACTCTACCCTCGAAAACTGTTGCGATCCCCTATACTTGTGGGTTATCATAGCCCAACGGATTGATTGGAAAGAATAACTTTGAGGTGGTTTCGTACCCTACCATAATCTCTTCGTTTGTTCTCCGCTATTAGTGACTTTGGAGTTACTCTTTGTTGCATGTTGAGGGATAGTTATATGATCCAGTTATGTTATTATTGTTGAGAGAACTTGCACTAGTGAAAGTATGAACCCTAGGCCTTATTTCCTAGCATTGCAATACCGTCTACGCTCACTTTTATCATTAGTTACCTTGCTGTTTTTATATTTTCAGATTACAAAAACTATTATCTACTATCCATATACCACTTGTATCACCATCTCTTCGCCGAACTAGTGCACCTATACAATTTACCAT
>NC_057806.1:464378448-464467770 GCF_018294505.1 Triticum aestivum | reverse complement strand
GTAATACACGTGTGAATACATAGACCACAATATGTCCCTAGTGAGCCTCTAGTTGACTAGCTCGTTGTGATCAACAGATAGTCATGGTTTCCTGGCTATGGACATTGGATGTCGTTGATAACGGGATCACATCATTAGGAGAATGATGTGATGGACAAGACCCAATCCTAAGACTAGCACAAAAGATCGTGTAGTTCATTTGCTAGAGCTTTGCCAATGTCAAGTATCTCTTCCTTCGACCATGAGAGCGTGTAACTCCTGGATACCGTAGGAGTGCTTTGGGTGTATCAAACATCACAACGTAACTGGGTGACTATAAAGGTGCACTACAGGTATCTCCGAAAGTATCTATTGTTTTATGCGGATCGAGACTGGGATTTGTCACTCCGTGTAAACGGAGAGGTATCTCTGGGCCCACTCGGTAGGACATCATCATATGCGCAATGTGACCAAGGAGTTGATCACGGGATGATGTGTTACGAAACGAGTAAAGTGACTTGCCGGTAACGAGATTGAACAAGGTATTGGATACCGACGATCGAATCTCGGGCAAGTAACATACCGATAGACAAAGGGAATTGAATACGGGATTGATTAAGTCCTTGACATCATGGTTCATCCGATGAGATCATCGTGGAACATGTGGGAGCCATCATGGGTATCCAGATCCCGCTGTTGGTTATTGACCGGAGAACGTCTCGGTCATGTCTACATGTCTCCCGAACCCGTAGGGTCTACACACATAAGGTTCGATGACGCTAGGGTTATAAAGGAAGTTTGTATGTGGTTACCGAATGTTGTTCGGAGTCCCGGATGAGATCCTGGACGTCACGAGGAGTTCCGGAATGGTTCGGAGGTAAAGATTTATATATGGGAAGTCCTATTTTGGCCACCGGAAAATGTTCGGGATTTTTCGGTATTGTACCGAGAAGGTTCTAGAAGGTTCCGGAGTGGGGCCCACCTGCATGGGGGGACCCACATGGACGTGGGTAGTGGGGGCAAGGCCCCACACCCCTGGTCAAGGCGCACCAAGATCCCCCCTTAGAAGGAATAAGATCATATCCCGAAGGGATAAGATCAAGATCCCTAAAAAGGGGGGATAACAATCAGTGGGGAAGGAAATAATGAGATTTCTTTCCTCCCACCTTGGCCAACGCCCCAATGGACTTGGAGGGCAAGAAACCAGCCCCTCCACCCCTATATATAGTGGGGAGGTGCATGGGAGCTATATACAAAGTTCTGGCGCAGCCCTACCTCTCTCCCTACTCCTCCTCTCCCATGGTGCTTGGCGAAGCCCTGCTGGATTGCCATGCTCCTCCACCACCACCACGCCGTTGTGCTGCTGTTGGATGGAGTCTTCCTCAACCTCTGCCTCTCTCCTTGCTGGATCAAGGCGTGGGAGACGTCACCGGGCTGTACGTGTGTTGAACGCGGAGGTGCCGTCCATTCGACACTAGGATCATCGGTGATTTGAATCACGACGAGTACGACTCCATTAACCCCGTTCACTTGAACGCTTCCGCTTAGCGATCTACAAGGGTATGTAGATGCACTCTCCTTCCCCTCGTTGCTAGTTTCTCCATAGATAGATCTTGGTGACACGTAGGAAAATTTTGAATTTCTGCTACGTTCCCCAACACCAAGTTCGTCGTCGTTCTCGCCTACGAGCTCACGGTGGCACCGCTGCCTCGTTGTAGCTACTGCTTCGCTGTTCAGTGCCACTGCGCCTTCGTTCTGTTACCTGATGAAGGAGATGAGCAGCAGCCAAGCCCCATCGAGCTCATACACAAGCTACCCGAGTCCTTGGCCAGAACCGCCCAAGTCGTCGCCTCTTTGCACCCTGCAGTGTTACCGTGGACGCAGGCACCCCCGGATCGGAACCGCAAGCACCAAGTACACAACCCGCAAGACCCGGACCTCGGACACGCCAAGTACCCCTTCGAGCTATCAATACTGCAAGCGCCAAGTTCCACGACGACCCAAGTACCGCGAGACGTATACCGCTACCGTCGCAAGAATCGAGACCGACAAGTCCAAAGAAGCAAGTAGCACTCCGAACCATGTACGACGACCATCACCGAAGACCCGTGTAACACAAACGTCAAGTTCAACTACCGTCGCGTGAACCGCTACTTCCCACGACGACCCCGTGAACAACTACTTCCCCCTCGACACGTGTACTCCTACTGCCGAACTCGATCTGTCCCGCTAGCACGCTTCGAAGGTATAACCTCGAGATGACGCCCGTGAACGAATGTTGTGTGTTGTATGAGATGCTCGTGCTTGCTCCGTGCTCGAATTGTCGGTGCATGTCGCCCCTCTTTTTTTCATGCCACCAACTTGTGGGACACCCGGAATCCGGGATCACTCCCCAGCATCCTTGCATGTCATGTTCCGCACACTTCTCCTTTGCATCGGTATCTCAATCAAGTACCTGAACCGGAACATTGCCGTGGCACCGTTATTGTTATCGCTGTCGTGGAACCCCTTTTTCTTTCCACCATGGTGAAAAATGCTTCATAATTCTCTTGTCAAGTTTTAATAAAAATTGCATAAACTTGTTCCTGTCATCCACATCATGATAACAACTTCAAGATTGGTTAAAATTGTTGTTGCACCAAATTGATAATTGCATATGGGGATTTACCAGTTTTGTTGTTTATTATATCCGGCCCCATTTAAATTGTTTAGATGGTATAGTTTGTTATGCTACACCTCTTGCCATGTTAACCAACATTTAATATTGTTGAGTACCTAACCGAGAGAGAACTAAATAATTGATGTGGTGTTTCATCAATATGCAATGGAGTTGCATATTGAGCTTCACTTAATTTGTAGGATTGCTTGTGCTCTTTTGCCATGCCATGCTTCATTAAACTGGACATGCATCATACTTGGTTGTGCATCATGCCATGCTTATGCCGTGGTTGTTTACTATGTTGTTTGCTCTTTTCCGGTGTTGCTTTTTCGGGTTGGTTCCGATAACGTCGCGTTTGTGAGGATTCTTTCAACTACGTCCGTTTGTCTTCTTCATGGACTCGTTCTTCTTCCTCACGGGATTTCAGGCAAGATGACCATACCCTCGAAATCACTTCTATCTTTGCTTGCTAGATGCTCGCTCTTTTGCTATGCCTATGCCGTGATACCTACCACTTGCTTATCATGCCTCCTATATTGTTGAACCAAGCCCCTAACCCACCTTGTCCTAGCAAACTGTTGGTTGGCTATGTTACTGCTTTGCTAGCTCCTCTTATAGCATTGTTAGTTGCAGGTGAGGATTGAAGTTTGTTCCTTGTTGGAACATGGAGATGTTGTTCCTCGTTGGAACATGTTTACTTGTTGGGATATCACAATATATCTTATTTAATTAATGCATCTATATACTTGGTAAAGGGTGGAAGGCTCAGCCTTATGCCTGTTGTTTTGTTCCACTCTTGCCGCCCTAGTTTCCATCATATCGGTGTTATGTTGCCGGATTTTGCATTCCTTACGCGGTTGGGTAATAATGGGAACCCCTTGACAGTTCGCCTTGAATAAAACTCTTCCAACAATGCCCAACATTGGTTTTACCATTCGCCACCTAGCCTTTTCTTTTCCCTTGGGGGTCACGCGCCCAAGGGTCATCATTATTTTAACCCCCCTCCCCCGGGCCAGTGCTCCTCTGAGTGTTGGTCCGACCGAGCAGACTGCGGGGCCACCTCGGGAAAACTTGAGGTTTGGTTTTACTCGTAGGATGTCTCATCTGAGTGTGCCCTGAGAACGAGATATGTGCAGCTCCTATCGGGATTTGTCGGCGCATCCGGGCGGTGTTGCTGGATTGGTTTTAACTTTTCGAAGTGTCTTGTAGAAACGGGATACCGAGTCTGATCGGAATGTCTCGGGAGAAGGTCTATTCCTTCGTTGACCGTGAGAGCTTGTCATGGGCTAAGTTGGGACACCCCTGCAGGGATTGAACTTTCGAAAGCCGTGCCCGCGGTTATGGGCAGATGGGAATTTGTTAATGTCCGGTTGTAGAAAACCTGAAGTTGACTTTAATTAAAACACATCAACCGCGTGTGTTACCGTGATGGTCTCTTCTCGGCGGGGTCTGGGAAGTGAACACGGTGTTGGAGTTATGCTTCACATAGGTTGTTCTAGGATCACTTCTTGATCATACTTTTATCGACCATGCTTTGCCTTCTCTTCTCGCTCTCATTTGCGTATGTTAGCCACCATATATGCTAGTCGCTTGCTGCAGCTCCACCTCATACCTTTTACCCTTCCTATAAGCTTAAATAGTCTTGATCGCGAGGGTGTGAGATTGCTGAGTCCCCGTGACTCAAAGATACTTCCAAAACCAGCTTGCAGGTGCCGTTGAACCGGGCAGATGACGCAACCGAGCTCAAGGAGGAGCTCAATGAAGATCTTGTCCTTTGTGTTGTTTCGTTCTAGTTGATTAGTAGTGGAGCCCAGTCGGGACGATCGGGGATCTGTGTAGCATTTGGGGTAGTCTTCTTCTTTTATTTTGGTTCCGTAGTCGGACCTTGATTGTATTTGGATGTTGTAATGCTTTATTCATGTATTGTGTGAAGTGGCAATTGTAAGCCAACTATTCATCTCTTTCCCTTATGTATTACATGGGTTGTGTGAAGATTACCTCACTTGCGACATTGCTTTCAATGCGGTTATGCCTCTAAGTTGTGCTTCGACACGTGGGAGATATAGCCGCATCGAGGGCGTTACAAGACCATACCGGATGCCCGCAAATGATCTGGAGGAGATTAAGAAACATATCAAGGAGTTATTGGAGAAAGGTTACATTCGAAGGATAAGTCTCTAAGAATGGTTGTTGATTATCGAGCGTTAAATGAGGTGACGATCAAGAACAAATACCCACTGCCGATGATCAATGATCTGTTTGACCAGTTGCAAGGAGCCAAGGTGTTTTCAAAGATTGATCTGCGATCTGGATATAACCAGCTGAAGATACGAGAGAAGGACATACCAAAGACAACATTCACCACACGGTACGGGTTGTATGAATATACGGTCATGCCGTTTGGACTGACTAACGCCCCTGCCTACTTCATGAGCATGATGAACAAAGTGTTCATGGAATATTTGGATAAGTTCATTGTGGTGTTCATTGATGATATAATGGTATAATCGAAGAACGAGGAGGAGCACGAAGAGCATTTGCGTTTAGTTCTCGAGAAACTCAGGGAACATTAGTTGTATGCCAAGTTCAGCAAATCTGAGTTTTGGCTGAAGGAAGTTGGATTCCTTGGACATGTTATATCAGGAGAAGGTGTAGCAGTAGATCCTACCAAGGTTCAGTCAGTCACTGAATGGTTGGCACCCACTTCAGTTAGCGAGATCCGTAGTTTCCTTGGACTCGCAGGATACTATCGGAGATTCATTGAGAGTTTTTCCAAAATTGAGAAGCCAATGACAGAGTTATTGAAGAAGGATACTAAATTTGAATGGACAGAAGAATGTGAAGCGAGTTTTCAGGAGTTAAAGAAACGTTTGACTATAGCCCCAGTGCTGATTCTGCCAGATATACGCAAGGAGTTTCAAGTGTATTGCGATGCCTCTCGCCTAGGACTTGGAAGTGTGCGAGTTGTTTCGTATGCCTCGCGACAACTGAAACCGCACGAGTTGAATTATTCCACGCATGATTTGGAGTTGGCTTCCGTAGTGCAAGCGTTGAAGACCTGGAGACATTACCTTATTGGAAATCGTTGTGATGTGTACACGGATCATAAGAGTTTGAAGTACATTTTCACACAGAAGGAGTTGAACCTTAGGCAGAGGAGATGGTTGGAGCTTATAAAGGATTATGACATGAAGCTTCACTATCATCCAGGCAAGGCCAATGTCGTAGCAGATGCCTTGAGCAGGAAGAGCTATGCTAATACCCTAGTGAGCACGGGATTGCCGAAGGAGTTAGCAAAACTTCGATTGGGGATTGTTCCTAGAGGTTTTGTTGCAACAATGGAGGTTTAGTCAACATTCTTAGGAAAGATTCGAGAAGCTCACAAGGATGACAAAGAGATTGCCGAGATAAAAGAGAGAATGAGCGAAGGAAAGGCCAAAGGTTTTTGTGAGGATGAGCACGACACCTTATGGTTCGAGGACCGTGTTTATGTGCCCAATAACACAGAGATCAGGAAGTTAATACTTCAGGAGGCTCATGACTCACCATACTCGGTACACCCCGGAAACACCAAGATGTATCTGGATTTGAAGGAACGTTTCTGGTGGACTGGTATGAAGAAGGATATTGTCGAGTATGTAGCTGTATGTGATGTATGTCAGAGAGTGAAGGCTGAGCACCAAAAGCCAGCAGGATTATTACAGCCTATGCCGATACCCGAATGGAAGTGGGATAAACTTGGCATGGATTTTATCACCGGATTACCCAGAACCAAATCAGGATATGATTCTATATGGGTAGTAGTTGACCGCTTGACCAAAGTAGCTCACTTTATCCCGCTGAAAACCACCTATACAAGTGCAAAGTTGGCCAAGATATATATGACCAAGATCGTATGTTTGCATGGAGTTTCAAGGACCATCGTATCAGATAGAGGGACACAGTTTACTTCAAAGTTTTGGCATCAGCTGCACCAAACTTTGGGGACATGGTTGGAGTTCAGTACAACATTCCACCCGCAGACAGATGGATAGACCGAGAGAGTTAACCAGATTCTGGAGGATATGTTGAGGGCCTGTGCGCTAGATTATGGATCTAGTTGGGATGACAACTTGCCCTATACGGAGTTCTCATACAACAATAGCTATCAAGCAAGTTTGAAGATGGCACCATTCGAAGCCCTGTATGGACGGAGGTGCAGAACACCGTTGATGTGGGATGAAGTAGAAGACCGATAGTTGTTTGGACCAGATTTGATCAAAGAGTATGAAGAGAAAGTTAAGTTGATCCGAGATAGACTGAAGATAGCTCAGTCTAGGCAGAAGAGTTATGCAGATTCGAAACACAAGGAAATAACCTATGAAATTGGAGATAGAGCATATCTGCGAGTGTCACCCCTGCGAGGAGTGAAACATTTTGGAGTTAAGGGAAAGTTAGCCCCGAGATTTGTAGGACCGTATAGAATTTTGGAACGTATGGGAGAAGTTGCCTACAAGTTGGAGTTACCTGAAGGACTGTCAGGAGTTCATGATGTATTTCATGTTTCACAGCTGAAGAAGTGTCATGCTGAGATGGCGGATATACCGTTAAGAGATACAGTACCCTTGGAGGCGATTCAGTTGGACAGTGATTTGACCTATGAGGAGAAGCCAGTCAGGATTCTCAAATTTGCCAGCCGAGTCACCCGCAGCAAGGTTATCAAGTTTTGCAAAGTTCAGTGGAGCCACCATACCGAGGATGAAGCCACCTGGGAACGAGAGGATGATCTTCGTAAAGGCCACCCACACCTATTTTCTAGTCAACCCAAATCTCGAGGGCGAGATTCATCTTAAGGGGGTAGGTTTGTAACATCCCAAATTTTCAATTTGGAATGTTATACATAGGTCATCATTGCATATCATATTTTATTGCATTTCGTTCCGCGATTCTCAAAATCATAAGAAACTCAAGGACCCTCGAAGAGAGTTGGGGATTTCCCTGTTTTCATATTTGAGTTTTATCAAATATTGAAACAAGGATTTTTGGTTTTAATTATTTTTCTCCCCGAAAATATTTCATATTAAAATATATGAGAGGAGATAATATGACTTCTCCAAAATAAATGAAATATTGGTTGAAAAATATTAAAATCAAATATTTGATTTTATCCGGACTTCATTGCTATTTTATTTGAATTAGAAAAATTGCATGTTTTTCAAAGTTGCATTTTAGGGCCAAGAAAATGTTCATCTTGTTCTAAATATTTTATTTAGACGGTGAAAATTTGTTTTGGAATTTTTAGATTTTTATTTTATTTTCTAGGATTTATTTGGTTTCGGCGAAATTATTTTAAAAAACGCAGCGCCCGACTTGGCCGAGGCCCAGCCGAGCCAGGCCGCCGGCCCGCCTGCCCAGCCGCCGCCTCCCGCACCGAGTCCGGCCAGGACACGGCCGACGCAAGCCGAGTCTGGCCGGGACTCCACCCTGCGCCGCCTTGCCCCCTCCCCCAAGCCGCCGCCGCCCCTCCCCTTATAAGCTGAAGCCCGGAGCCCCTTGGACCCCAAGCCGCCGCCGCCGCATCGCCTCGCCACCGCATCACTGCTGCACGCCGCTCGCCGCTGCTGCCGCACCTCGCCGCCCCGCCGCGGAAGCCGCCGGAGCCGGAGGTATACGTCGCCGCCGCCGGTTTTCTCTAGAAAACTGATCCGGTTTTTTAGAAACCCTAATTCATTTTTTTTAAATCGGTTCGTCGGTTTTTCACGGTTTAGTTACTTTGCGGACGTTCGTCCATATGTTCGTTTTAACGAACGGTGTTCACTCGTTAGCCACAGACAACGAACGCTCGTTCGTTAGCTTGTTCGTCAGTTTTCTTTTTCTCAGATTTTCCATGATTATTTTCAATCATGATTCTGATCCGATTTTCGTTTTAGTTTATCTTTTCGCTCGTTTATCAGAATCAGGCGATTCAAGCGCCTAAATCTTCGTCTCGAAACCTTTTTTCCATTTAACCAACTTGAAAAAGCTTTTGCTGTTGTAAAATTTGACCTTAGTCCAGATTAGTAAATGGATCTTGTTTCTTTTGCAGTTTGAGTTTCGTTGCTCCGTTTGATTTGATTCTTTTCGCAAACCGGAGTTCTTAAGTTGAACTTTCTGGTTAGATCTTCTTATTTGAGATTTACCCGTGTTTCTTTGCTTGATTGCTTATGTATGCTATTGTTTGTTTGTGATAGAACACCGGGAGTGCCAAGCATGCTACTACGAGTCCCTAGGTTTTGCGGATCATCAGCAAGGCAAGTAACATTTTGATCATACCCCTTTATCACCCAGTTTTTATGCATTAATTCCAATCCTCAAACATTGCATGGTTAGGATGTGATTAACATGTGGGTTGGTAAGTAGTTGATGAGGTAGAACCTATTGCCCTGTTATATTCAAACCCTTGGGAGTTACTTCTACGTATTGCTTTTATTGCTATGCTATATTCGTAGATGTGGTTGGGTGAGTGAAATCCATGTCAGATATGAGATTGTTAATTAATGGTTCAACTTAAGGTGGCAACTTGAATACACATCTGGGTGGATTGTTTGTTGGGCACCTGGGGAATCCAGTGTTGTCCTAGGATATCCCGGAGTACCCGTGTGATAATCCTATGGTCCGCCACCCAGGCTCAAAGGGCACCGAGATATTTTCATGCTAGAAACTTCCGTGTGCAGCCACAAGCTATTATGGGCTCTAGCATAGTTGAGTAAGTTGTGTGAAGCTCCCGAAGAGGTGGATCATAAGGTAGAGGGATGTAGGTTGGTATGGTCTGCCCGGAGTAAGGGGTTAATGCTTCTGAAAGACTGTGTCTCGGTCATCCGTTTCTCAAACACCCTGTAGTGCGAGAAATCCAACGGAGGAGATCGAGCCTTGTGGGGAAAAGTGCGCAAACCTCTGCAGAGTGTATAAACTAATCATGGTTAGCCGTGTCCCCGGTTATAGACATCTTTAGTATCTAGTACTTGGAGTATCATAAGTATTTCATCACTCTAAACTAATATTGTTGGGTTGTTAATTACTTTAATTGGGATTGAGTTGGAGGAACCTTCTCAATGATGTTTCAACTACCATGATAGTTAAATAAAATCTATTCCTTTGTTGTAGGGAAAATTGGCTTTTCACAAAAACCATAACCATAGAGCTTTCCACCAGCCAAATATGCATGTAGTGATAGCATTATTCTGTTCTTGCTCTACTGTGTTACTTTGCCAGCATATTCCATGTGTTGACCCGTTTTTGGGCTGCAACGTATTATGTTGCAGACTTTTCAGACGAGGAGTAAGGTTCGTTAGGTCGTTGCCGTGCAGCTCAGCTATGCCGTTGGAGTTGATGGACTCACTTTATCTTCCAAGCCTTCCGCTATTCTCGTATTAGATGGCCTTAAGCCATATTTATTGTAATAAGTTCTCTTTTGAGACATTCGATGTAATAAGTGTGTGATTTCTACTCTGTTATAAATCCTCGAGTACTGTGTGTGTCAGCATTACCAATCCAGGGATGACACTGAAGCACAGAGACTTGACCGTTTGAGGTCGGGTCGCTATAGAGATGTTCCAAGAGTTGAAATTGGTATTTTAGACTCATGCCCATGTCAAGAGGTATGAGACGTCTGACAAGTACTTTGCCTACAAGATGGAGGACAATGGGTCAGCTAGTGAGCATGTACTCAGAATGTCTGGGTAGCACGATAACTTGAATCAAGTGGGAGTCAAACTTCCAGATAAGATAATGATTGACAGAGTTCTCTAGTCACTACCACCAAGCTACTAGAACTACGTGATGAACTATAATATGCAAGGGGATGACAAAAATGATTCCCGAGCTCTTCGCGATGCTGAAATCAGCGAAGGTAGAAATCAAGAAAGAGGATCAAGTGTTGATGGTTGACGAGACCACTAGTTTCAAGAAAAGGGGCAAAGGAAAAGAAAGGGAACTTCAAGAAAGAATGACAAGCAAGTTGCCACTCCCGTGAAGAAACCCAAAGCTAGACCTAACTTGAAACTGAGTGCTTCTACTACAAAGAGAATGGTCACTGGAAGAGGAACTACCCCAAATACTTGGCGGGTCAGAAGGATGGCAAAGTGAACAATGGTATATTTGATAAACATGTTATTGATGTGTACTTTACTAGTGTTCATAGTAACCCCAGGGTATTTGAACCGGTTCAGTTGCTAAGATTAGTAACTCGAAACAGGAATTGCAAAATGAACAGAGACTAGTTAAGGGCGAGGTGGCGATGTGTGTTGGAAGTGATTCCAAGGTTGATAAGATCACCATCGCACTCTCCCTCTACCTTCGAGATTAGTGTTGGACCAAAGTAAATGTTATTTGGTGTTTGCATTGAGCATGAATATGATTGGATCA
The DNA here is from genome assembly GCF_018294505.1 of Triticum aestivum. Classification (NCBI taxonomy): domain Eukaryota; kingdom Viridiplantae; phylum Streptophyta; class Magnoliopsida; order Poales; family Poaceae; genus Triticum; species Triticum aestivum. The sequence continues at coordinate 464,456,750 of NC_057806.1, read as the reverse complement.
TGTCTATTGTGATACAATTATTCATTTAAGTCAGAGAATAATGGTTGTTCTATTTACATGAATAAAACCTTCTATGGTCATACACCCAATGTAAATGGTTTACTGAATCTCGATCATAGTGATACACATATTCATAATATTGATGCCAAAAGATGCAAAGTTGATAATGATAGTGCAACATATTTGTGGCACTGCCGTTTAAGCCATATTGGTGTAAAGCGCATGAAGAAACTCCATACGGATGGATTTTTGGAATCACTTGATTATGAATCATTTGATACTTGCGAACCATGCCTCATGGGCAAGATGAATAAAACTCCGTTCTCCGGAACAATGGAGCGAGCTACTGACTTATTGGAAATAATACATACCGATGTATGCGGTCTGATGAGTGTTGAGGCTCGCGGCGGGTATTTTTATTTTCTAACCTTCACAAATGATTTGAGCAGATATGGGTATAACTACTTAGTAAAACACAAGTCTAAAACATTTGGAAAGTTCAAAGAATTTCGAAGTGAAGTGGAAAATCATCGTAACAAGAAAATAAAGTTTCTACGATCTCATCGCGGAGGCGAATATTTGAGTTACGAGTTTGGTCTTCATTTAAAACAATGTGGAATAGTTTCACAACTCACACCACCTGGAACACCACAGCATAATGGTGTGTGCGAACGTTGTAACCATAATTTATTAGATATGGTACGATCTATGATGTCTCTTACCGATTTACCACTATCATTTCGGGGTTATGCATTAGAGACAACTGCATTCACATTACATAGGGCACCGTCTAAATACATTGAGATGACACTGTATGAACTGTGGTTTAGCAAGAAACCTAAGTTGTCGTTTCTTAAAGTTTGGGGTTGCGATGCTTATGTGAAAAAGATTCAGCCTAATAAGCTCAAACCCAAATCGGAGAAGTGCGTCTTCATAGGATACCCAAAAGAAACTGTTGGGTACACCTTCTATCACAGATCCGAAGGCAAGATCTTTGTTGCTAAGAATGGATCATTTCTAGAGAAGGAGTTTCTCTTGAAAGAAATGAGTGGGAGGAAAGTAGAACTTGATGAGGTAATTGTACTTCTCTTGAATTGGAAAGTAGCTCATCACAGAAAACCGTTCATGTGATGCCCGCACCAACTAGTGAGGAAGCTAATGATAACGATCATGAAACTTCAGATCAAGTTACTACTGAACCTCGTAGGTCAACCATAGCACGTTCCGCACCAGAGTGGTATGGTAATCCTATTCTGGAAGTCATGTTACTTGACCATGACGAACCTACGAACTATGAGGAAGCGATGATGGACCCAGATTCCAATAAATGGCTTGAGGCCATGAAATCTGAGATAGGATCCATGTATGAGAAGAAAGTGTTGGAAATATGCCCTAGAGGCAATAATAAAATGGTTATTATTATATTTCCTTGTTCATGATAATTGTCTATTGTTCATGCTACAATTGTGTTATCCGGAAATCATAATACATGTGTGAATACATAGACCACAACATGTCCCTAGTGAGCCTCTAGTTGACTAGCTCGTTGATCAATAGATGGTCACGGTTTCCTAACCATGGGCATTGGATGTAATTGATAACGGGATCACATCATTAGGAGAATGATGTGATGGACAAGACCCAATCCTAAGCATAGCGCAAGATCGTGTAGTTCGTCTTCTAAAGCTTTTCTAATGTCAAGTATCTTTTCCTTAGACCATGAGATTGTGCAACCCCCGGATACCGTAGGAATGCTTTGGGTGTGCCAAACGTCACAACGTAACTAGGTGGCTATAAAGGTGCACTACGGGTATCTCCGAAAGTACCTGTTGAGTTGGCACGAATCGAGACTGGGATTTGTCACTCCGTATGACGGAGAGGTATCTCTGGGCCCACTAGGTAAGACATCATCGTAACGAGCTCAATGTGACTAAGGGGTTGGTCACGGGATGATGTGTTACGGAACAAGTAAAGTGACTTGCCGGTAACAAGATTGAACGAGGTATTGGGATACCGACGATCGAATTTCGGGCAAGTAACATACCGATTGATAAAGGGAATTGTATACAGGATTGATTGAATCCTCGACATCGTGGTTCATCCGATGAGATCATCATGGAACATGTGGGAGCCAACATGGGTACGCAGTTGGTTATTGGCTGGATAGATGTCTCGGTCATGTCTGCATGATTCCCGAACCCGTAGGGTCTACACACTTAAGGTTTTATGACGCTAGGGTTATAGGGAAAGTTTGTACGTGGTTACCAAATGTTGTTCGGAGTCCCGGATGAGATCCTGGACGTAACGAGGAGTTCCGGAATGGTCCGGAGACAAAGATTTATATATGGGAAGTCCTTATTCGGTCGCCGGAAGTGTTCGGGGGTTTATCGGTATTGTACCGGGACCACCGAAAGGGTTTCGCGGGTCCGTCGGGAGGGGGGTCCACCGGGAGGGTCCACCTGCCCCGGAGGGCCATATGGGCTGAATATGGAGGGGGAACCAGCCCCTAGGTGGGCTGGGCGCCAAACCCCCTAAGGCCCATGCGCCTAGGGTTTGGGGGAACCCTAAAGGGGGCGCCCCCCCCCCTTGGCCGCTGCCCCCCTCTAGATCCATCTGGAGGGGGTCGGCCCCCCTCTCCCTTTCCCCTATAAATAGAGGGGAGGTGGGAGGGCAGCCGTACCACATCCAAGGCGCAAGCCTCCCCCTCCCAACACCTCCTCCTCCTCCCGCAACGCTTGGCGAAGCCCTGCCGGAGTACACGCTGCTCCAACACCACCACATCGTCATGCTACTGCTGGAGTTGTCTTCCCCAACCTCTCCATCTCTCCTTGCTAGATCAAGGCATGGGAGACGTCATCGGGCTGCACGTGTGTTGAACGTGGAGGCGCCATTGTTCGGCGCTTGGATCGGAATCAACAGCGATCTGAATCGCCACGAGTACGACTCCCTCATCCGCGCTCTTGTAACGTTTCCGTGTCACGATCTTCATGGGTATTAAGATGCACCCCTCTCTCTCTCATTGCTAGTTTCTCCATAGATTGGTCTTGGTGATGCATAGAATTTTTTTAATTTCTGCAACGATCCCCAACAGTGGCATCATGAGCTAGGTCTATGCATAGTTTCTATACACGAGTAGAACACAAGTTGTTGTGGGTGTTGATTTTGTCAATTTACTTGTTGTTACTAGTCTTATCTTGATTCGGTGGCATCGTGGGATGAAGCGGCCCGGACCGACCTTACACCTACGCTTACGTGAGACAGGTTCCACCGACTGACATGCACTAGTTGCATAAGGTGGCTAGCGGGTGTCCATATCTCCCACTTTAGTCAGATCGGATTCAATGAAAAGGGTCCTTATGAAGGGTAAATAGAAATTGGCATATCACGTTGTGGTTTTGCGTAGGTAAGAAAAGTTCTTGCTAGAAACCCATAGCATCCACGTAAAAACATGCAACAACAATTAGAGGACGTCTAACTTGTTTTTGCAGGGTATGCTATGTGATGTGATATGGCCAAAAGAATGTGATGAATGATATATGTGATGTATGAAATTGATCATGTTCTTGTAATAGGAATCACGACTTGCATGTCGATGAGTATGACAACCGGCAGGAGCCATAGGAGTTGTCTAAATTATTTATGACTTGCGTGTCACTGAAAACACCTTGTAATTACTTCACTTTATTGCTAACCGTTAGCCATAGTAGTAGAAGTAATAGTTGGCGAGACAACTTCATGAAGACACGATGATGGAGATCATGGTGTCATGGCGGTGACGGTGATGATCATGGCGCCCCGAAGATGGAGATCAAAAGGAGCAAAATGATATTGGCCATATCATGTCACTATTTGATTGCATGTGATGTTTATCATGTTTTACATCTTATTTGCTTAGAACGATGGTAGCTTAAATAAGATGATCCATCGCAATAATTTCAAGAAAGTGTTCCCCCTAACTATGCACCGTTGCTAAGGTCCGTTGTTCCGAAGCACCACGTGATGATCGGGTGTGATATGTTCTAATGTTCACATACAATGGGTGTAAGCCAGATTTACACACGTAATACACTTAGGTTGACTTGACGAGCCTAGCATGTACAGACATGGCCTCGGAACACGGAAGACCGAAAGGTCGAACATGAGTCGTATAGAAGATACGATCAACATGAAGATGTTCACCGATGATGACTAGTCCATCTCACGTGATGATCGGACCTGGCCTAGTTGACTCGGATCATGTATCACTTAGATGACTAGAGGGATGTCAATCTGAGTGGGAGTTCATTAAATAATTTGATTAGATGAACTTAATTATCATGAACATAGTCTAAAACTTTGCAATATGTCGTGTAGATCAAATTGCCCACACTAATGTTGCCCTAAACTTCAACGCATTCCTAGAGAAAACCAAGTTGAAAGACGATGGCATCAACTACACGGACTGGGTCCGTAACCTGAGGATTATCCTCATAGCTGCCAAGAAAGCATATGTACTTGAAGCACCACTAGGTGACGCACCTGTTTTCCCAGCAACTCAATACGTTATGAACGCCTGGCAGTCGCGTAGTGATGATTACTCCCTGGTTCAGTGCGGCATGCTTTACAGCTTAGAACCGGGGCTCCAAAAGCGTTTTGAGCAACACGGAGCATATGAGATGTTCCAAGAGCTGAAAATGGTTTTCCAAGCTCATGCTCGAGTCGAGAGATATGAAGTCTCCGACAAGTTCTACAGTTGTAAGATGGAGGAGAACAGTTCTGTCAGCGAGCACATAATCAAAATGTCTGGGTTGCACAACCGCTTGTATCAGCTGGGAGTCAATCTCCCGGACGACGCGGTCGTTGACAGAATCCTTCAGTCGCTTCCACCTAGCTACAAGAGCTTTGTGATGAACTTCAATATGTAGGGGATGGAAAAGACCATTCCTGAGGTATTTTAAATGCTGAAATCAGCGAAGGTGGAGATCAAAAAGGAACATCAAGTGTTGATGGTGAATAAAACCACTAAGTTCAAGAAAGGCAAGGGTAAAAAGAACTTCAAGTTGCCGAGAAGAAGCCAAAGAATGGACCCAAGCCTGAGACTGAGTGCTTTTATTGCAAGGGAAACAGTCACTGGAAGCAGAACTGCCCCAAGTACTTAGCAGATAAGATGGCCGACAATACCAAAGGTATATGTGATATACATGTTATTGATGTGTACCTAACCAGCGCTCGTAGTAGCTCCTGGGTATTTGATACCGGTGCGGTTGCTCATATTTGTAACTCAAAACAGGAGCTGCAGAATAAGCGGAGACTGGCGAAGGACGAGGTGACGGTGCGCATCGGGAATGGTTCCAAGGTTGATGTGATCGCCGTCGGCACACTACCTCTACATTTACCTACGGGATTAGTTTTAAACCTCAATAATTGTTATTTAGTGCCAGCTTTGAGCATGAGCATTGTATCTAGATCTCACTTAATGCTAGATGGCTACTCATTTAAGTCTGAGAATAATGGTTGTTCTATTTATATGAGAGATATATTTTATGGTCATGCCCCGCTAGTCAATGGTTTATTCTTATTTAATCTCGAACGTGATGGTACACATATTCATAGTGTGAATGCCAAAAGATGTAAGGTTGATAATGATAGTCCCACATACTTGTGGCACTGCCGCCTTGGTCACATTGGTGTCAAACGTAGGAAGAAACTCCATGCAGATGGACTTTTGGAGTCTCTTGATTATGAATCATTTGACACGTGCGAACCATGCCTCATGGGGAAAATGACCAAGACTCCATTCTACGGAACAATGGAGCGAGCAACCAGCTTATTGGAGACCATACATACTGATGTGTGCGGTCCAATGAGCATTAAGGCTCGCGGTGGTTATCGTTATGTTCTCACCCTCACTGATGGCTTAAGTAGATATGGGTATGTCTATTTAATGAAACACAAGTCCGAGACCTTTGAAAAATTCAAGGAATTTCAGAGTGAGGTTGAGAATCAACATGGCAGGAAAATAAAATTCTTACGATCAGATCATGGGGGAGAATATTTAAGTCATGAATTTGGCACGCACTTAAGGAAATGCGGAATTTTTTCACAACTCACGCCGCCTGGAACACCTCAGCGTAATGGTGTGTCCAAACGCAATCGCACTCTATTGGATATGGTGCGATTTATGATTTCTCTTACCAACCTACCGCTATCATTTTGGGGTTATGCTTTAGAGACTGCCGCATTCACTTTAAATAGGGCTCCATCGAAATCCATTGAGACGACACCGTATGAATTATGGTTTGGGAAGAAACCTAAGCTGTCGTTTCTAAAAGTTTGGGGATGCGATGCTTATGTCAAGAAACTTCAACTTGAAAAGCTCGAACCCAAGTCGGAAAAATGCGTCTTCATAGGATACCCTAAGGAAACTATTGGGTATACCTTCTACCTCAGATCCGAAGGCAAGATCTTTGTTGCCAAGAATGGATCCTTTCTAGAGAAAGAGTTTCTCTCGAAAGAAGTAAGTGGGAGGAAAGTAGAACTTGATGAGGTACTGCCTCTTAAACTGGAAAGTGGCGCAGCTCAAGAAAATGTTTCTGTGGTGCCTGCACCGACTAGAGAGGAAGTTAATGATGATGATCATGAAACTTCAGATCAAGTTGCTACTGAACTTTGTAGGTCCACAAGGACACGTTCCACACCAGAGTGGTATGGCAACCCTGTCCTAGAAATCATGTTATTAGACAACAGTGAACCTTCGAACTATGAAGAAGCGATGGCGGGCCCGGATTTCGACAAATGGCTGGAAGCCATGAAATCCGAGATAGGATCCATGTATGAAAACGAAGTATGGACTTTGACTGACTTTCCCGATGATCGGCGAGCCATAGAAAATAAATGTATCTTTAAGAAGAAGACAGACGTGGATGGTAATGTGACCATCTATAAGGCTCGGCTTGTCGCTAAGGGTTATCGACAAGTTCAAGGGGTTGACTACGCTAAGACTTTCTCACCCGTAGCGAAGCTGAAGTCCGTCCGAATCATGTTAGCAATTGCCGCATTCTATGATTATGAGATATGGCAAATGGACGTAAAAACGGCATTCCTTAATGGTTTCCTTAAGGAAGAATTGTATATGATACAGCCAGAAGGTTTTGTCGATCCTAATAATGCTGACAAGGTGTGCAAGATCCAATGCTCAATCTATGGGCTAGTGCAAGCATCTCGGAGTTGGAACATTTGATTTGAGGAGATGATCAAAGCGTTTGGGTTTACGCAGACTTATGGAGAAGCCTGTGTTTACAAGAAAGTGAGTGGGAGCTCTGTAGCATTTCTCATATTATATGTGGATGACATACTATTGATGGGAAATGATATAGAATTCTTGGAAAGCATAAAGGCCTACTTGAATAAGTGTTTTTCAATGAAGGGCCTTGGAGAAGCTGCTTATATATTAGGCATCAAGATCTATAGAGATAGATCGAGACACCTCATTGGTCTTCCACAAAGCACGTACCTTGACAAGATATTGAAGAAGTTCAATATGGGTCAGTCCAAGAAGGGGTTCTTGCATGTATTGCAAGGTGTGGGATTGAGCACGGCTCAATGCCCTACCACGACAGAAGATAGAGAAAAGATGAGTGTCATCCCCTATGCCTCGGCCATAGGGTCTATTATGTATGCCATGTTGTGTACCAGACCTGATGTAAACCTTGCTGTAAGTTTGGTAGGAAGGTACCAAAGTAATCCCGCATGGAACACTGGAAGCGGTCAAGAATATCCTGAAGTACCTGAAAAAGGACTAAGGATATGTTTCTCGTTTATGGATGTGATGAAGAGCTCATCGTAAAGGGTTACGTCGATGCTAGCTTCGACACAGATCTAAATGACTCCAAGTCACAAACCGGATACGTGTATATTTTGAATGGTGGGGCAGTCAGCTGGTGTAGTTGCAAGCAAAGCGTCGTGGCAGGATCTACATGTGAAGCGGAGTACATGGCATCCTCGAAGGCAGCGCATGAAGCAATCTGGATGAAGGAGTTCATTACCAACCTAGGAGTTATTCCCAATGTGTCAGGCCCGATGACTCTCTTCTGGGACAACACTGGAGCCATTGCCCTTGCCAAGGAGCCCAGGTTTCACAAGAAGACGAGGCATATCAAGCGTCGCTTCAACTCCATTCGTGAAAATGTTCAAAATGGAGACATAGATATTTGTAAAGTGCATAAGGACCTGAATGTCGCAGATCCGTTGACTAAACCTCTTCCACGAGCAAAACATGATCAACACCAGAACTCTATGGGTGTTCGATTCATCACAATGTAACTAGATTATTGACTCTGGTGCAAGTGGGAGACTGTTGGAAATATGCCCTAGAGGCAATAATAAAATGGTTATTATTATATTTACTTGTTCATGATAATTATCTATTGTTCATGCTATAATTGTGTTATCCGGAAATCGTAATACATGTGTGAATACATAGACCACAACATGTCCCTAGTGAGCCTCTAGTTGACTAGCTCGTTTATCAACAGATGGTTACGGTTTCCTGACCATGGGCATTGGATGTCATTGATAAGGGGATCACATCATTAGGAGAATGATGTGATGGACAAGACCCAATCCTAAGCATAGTGCAAGATCGTGTAGTTCGTCTGCTAAAGCTTTTCTAATGTCAAGTATATTTTCCTTAGACCATGAGATTGTGCAACTACCGGATACCGTAGGAATGCTTTGGGTGTGCCAAACATCACAACGTAACTGGGAGGCTATAAAGGTGCACTACGGGTATCTCCGAAAGTATCTGTTGGGTTGGCACGAATTGAGACTGGGATTTGTCACTCCGTATGATGGAGAGGTATCTCTGGGCCCACTGGGTAAGACATCATCGTAATGAGCTCAATGTGACTAAGGGGTTGGACACGGGATGATGTGTTACGGAACGAGTAAAGTGACTTGCCGGTAACGAGATTGAATGAGGTATTGGGATACCGACGATCGAACCTCGGGCAAGTAACATACCGATTGACAAAGGGAATTGTATACGGGATTGATTGAATCCTCGACATCGTGGTTCATTCTATGAGATCATCATGGAACATGTGGGAGCCAACATGGGTATCCAGATCCCGTTGTTGGTTATTGGCTGGATAGATGTCTCCGTCATGTCTGCATGATTCCCGAACCCGTAGGGTCTACACACTTGAGGTTCGATGACGCTAGGGTTATAGGGAAAGTTTGTACACGGTTACCGAATGTTGTTCGGAGTCCCGGATGATAACCCGGACATACGAGGAGTTCCGGAATGGTCCGAAGATAAAGATTTATATATGGGAAGTCCTTATTCGGTTGCTAGAAGTGTTCGGGGGTTTATCGGTATTGTACTGGGACCACCAAAAGGGTTCTGGGGGTCTGATACGTCTCCGTCGTATCTATAATGTTTGATTGTTCCATGCCAATATTCTACAAATTTCATATACTTTTGGTAACTTTTTATACTATTTTTGGGACTAACATATTGATCCAGTGCCCAGTGCCAGTTCCTGTTTGTTGCATGTTTTTTGTTTCGCAGAATATTCATATCAAACGGACTTCAAACGGGATAAAAACTGACAGAGATTTTTTTGGAATATATGATTTTTGGGAAGAAAAATCCACGCGAGACAGTGCCTGAGGTGGCCACGAGGCAGGGGGCGTGCCCCTGACCCTCGTGGGCCACCCATAAGGCGGTTGATGCCCTTCTTTGGCCGCAAGAAAGCTAATATCCGGATAGAGATCATGTTAAAATTTCAGCCCAATCGGAGTTACGGATCTCCGGGAATATAAGAAATGGTGAAAGGGAAGAATCTGAGAACGTAGAAACAGAGAGAGACAGAGAGACAGATCCAATCTCGGAGGGGCTCTCGCCCCTCCCGTGCCATGGAGGCCATGGACCAGAGGGGAAACCCTTCTCCCATCTAGGGAGAAGGTCAAGGAAGAAGAAGAAGGAGGGGGGCTCTCTCCCCCTCGCTTCCGGTGGCACCGAAGTGCCACCGGGGGCCATCACCATCACCGCGGTCTACACCAACACCTCCGCCATCTTCACCAACATCTCCATAACCTTCCCCCCTCTATCTACACCGGTCCACTCTCCTGCAACCCGTTGTATCCTCTACTTGAACATGGTGCTTTATGCTTCATATTATTATCCAATGATGTGTTGCCATCCTATGATGTCTGAGTAGATTTTCGTTGTCCTATCGGTGGTTCATGAATTGCTATGATTGATTTAATTTGCTTGTGGTTATGTTGCTGTCCTTTGGTGCCCATCATATGATTGCGCGCGTGGATCACACCCTAGGGTTAGTTGTATGTTGATAGGACTATGTATTGGAGGGCAAGGGTGACAGAAACTTCAGCCTAGCATAGAAATTGATGCATACGGGATTGAAGGGGGACCAATATATCTTAATGCTATGGTTGGGTTTTACCTTAATGAACATTAGTAGTTGTGGATGCTTGCTAATAGTTCCAATCATAAGGGCATAGAATTCCAAGTCAGGGATGACATGCTAGCAGTGGCCTCTCCCACATAATACTTGTTATCGGTCTAGTAAAGTAGTCAATTGCTTAGGGGCAATTTCGCAACTCCTACCACCACTTTTCCACACTCTTTATATTTACTTTATTGTTTATTTACTTACAACAGCCCCTACTTTTTATTTACGTAATCTTTATTATCTTGCAAACCTATCCAACAACACCTACAAAGTACTTGTAGTTTCATACTTGCTCTAGGTAAAGCGAACGTCAAGCGTGCGTAGAGTTGTATCGGTGGTTGATAGAACTTGAGGGGATATTTGGTCTACCTTTAGCTCCTTGTTGGGTTCGACACTCTTACTTATCAAAAACTGTTGCGATCCCCTATACTTGTGGGTTATCAAGACCTTTTTCTGGCGCCGTTGCCGGGGAGCAATAGCGTGGGGTGAATATTCTCGTGTGTGCTTGTTTGCTTTATCACTAAGTAGTTTTTATTTGTTGTTCTTAGTTGTTTTATATCTTTAGTTGTGGGTAGGAAACGCAAAATACCAAAAAAAATAGTTGTACCTACTAAACCAATGGTTGAAGAACCACTCAAAATCTATCACACTGCTGAAGCTTATTACTTGGATCATCTTCGATCCCTATGTGCTCGTCTTGAAACCCCAACTAGCTTAGTTGAGGGAAAATCTTTAGATGAGCATGCTTGTTATGTGCGACACCGAATATCTGAAAAAGGGAAATTTTACTGGGTCAAATTCATCGTTTGCAAGGCTATGCTTGGAATTTATGCGAAATATATGATATTACTTGTTGTTCTGAAAACCCTAAGAAACACCTTCCCTATCAATGTGAGTTTAGTGATAATGGAATTGTATCTTTGTATTCTAAGGGTGTTTATAGTTACTATGATGTTCAAAAAATTGAAGAATTTGTTACTTTTAAGGGTGCTTATGAAATTGCTTCTTTGATTGAAACGTATGATGCTACTCTTTACAAATCTGAAAATTTTGACATACTTAAATATTGCTATGATAATTATGCTTCTAATGCCTATGTTGAACTATATATTGAGGATTGCCCTGTTGTCCAAGAAGAGACTAATATTTTGCAGGAGTCTATGGAGGAAGAAATTGATGAAACTGTGAGCTCATTGGATGAAAAAGATGATGAGGAGAGCGCAGAACAAAAGGAGGAAGAGCGGATTAGCTACCCGTGCCCACCTTCTAATGAGAGTAACTCTTCAACTCATACATTGTTTAATTTCCCTTTGTGCTTACCGAAGGATGATTGCTATGATGACTATTATGATCCCATTGATTCTTTTGAAATATCCCTTTTTGATGATGCTTGCTATGCTTGTGGCCAAGATGCCAATATGAATTATGCTTATGGAGATGAAATTTCTATAGTTCCTTATGTTAAACATGAAATTGTTGCTATTGCACCCACACATGATAGTCCTATTATCTTTTTGAATTCTCCAAACTACACTATATCGGAGAAGTTTGCTCTTATTAAGGAATATATTGATGGGTTGCCTTTTACCATTGCACATGATGATTTTGATGAATATAATATGCGTGTGCTCGCTGCTCCTACTTGCAATTATTATGAGAGAGGAACTATATCTCCACCTCTCTATGTTTTCAATATGATAAAATTGCAAGAAACTGTTTATACTATGCATTGGCCTTTACTTTGTGTGCATAGATTGTTCTTTTATGACATGCCGATGCATAGGAAGAGAGTTAGACTTCGTCATTACATGATATATGTTACCTTGTGCTCACCACTAAATTACAAATCATTGTTAATTAAAATTGGCTTTGATATACCTTGGGATCCGGGTGGATCCATTACTTGAGCACTATATGCCTAGCTTAATGGCTTTAAAGAAAGCGCTGCCAGGGAGACAATCCGGAAGTTTTAGAGAGTCATTTATTTCTATTGAGTTCTTTCATATAGTTTAAAAACAACAAAAATAAAGAGGGGAACCCAAAACTTTTTCAAAAAGGAAAGCGGAAGTGAGAAAGACAAGCATTGTTGAAGTGGGAGCTAGCGTTGAACTTTGTTCATGCTCACGGAAACTTTGTGAATCTTGATTACAGAAACTTTTAAATAAAAATAATTATCCCCTTGTACAATTCAATTGTATTATAAAAATAATGTTCCAAGGTTTGCCTTTAGGATGTTTACATTTGCTTGATGGTTTGTATGATGCAGGACAGAAACTTTGGCTGTAGTGCGCGATTTTAAATTTTTAGTGCGAAAGTCAAATGGTTCTGATTCTTTTCGCACTGTCTTCCTATACAAATTTTTTATTTTTCCTAATTTTGGTAGAATTTTTCAAGTATCAGAATTATGGTGAATGTTCAGATTATTACAGACAGTTCTGTTTTAGACAGATTCTGTTTTTGATGCATAGTTTGCTTGTCTTGATCAAACTATCAATTTATATTAGTGGATTAAGCCATGAAAAAGTTATATTACAGTAGACACAATGCAAAAACAAAATATGAATTGGTTTGCAACAGTACTTAGAGTAGTGATTTGCTTTATTATACTAACGGATCTTACCGAGTTTTCTGTTGAAGTTTTGTGTGGATGAAGTGTTCGATGATCGAGAAGGTCTCGCTGTGAGAAGAAGGAATAGAGGCAAAAGCTCAAGATTGGGGATGCCCGAGGCACCCCAAGTAAAATTCAAGGAGACTCAAGCGTCTAAGCTTGGGGATGCCCCGGAAGGCATCTCCTCTTTCTTCAACCAGTATCGGTATGTTTTCGGATTCGTTTCGTTCATGCGATATGTGCAATCTTGGAGAGTCTTTTGCATTTAGTTTTAATTTTTTTTCTTTTATGCACCATGCTGGTATGAGATAGTCCTTGGTTGATTTATAGAATGCTCTATGTACTTCACTTATATCTTTTGAGTATGGCTTTATAGAATGCTTCATGTGCTTCACTTATATCATTTGTAGTTTGGATTGCCTGTTTCTCTTCACTTAGACAACCACCATTTGTAGAATGCTCTTTTTCTTCACTTATATTTGTTAGAGCACGGGCATATCTTTTGTAGAAATAATTAAACTCTCTTGCTTCACTTATATCTATTTAGACAGATGACAGGAATTGGTCATTCACATGGTTAGTCATAATCCTACATAAAACTTGTAGATCACTGAATATGATATGTTTGATTCCTTGCAATAGTTTTGCGATATAAAGATGGTGATATTAGAGTCATGCTAGTGGGTGGTTGTTAATTGCAGAAATACTTGTGTTGAGGTTTGTGATTCCCGTAGCATGCACGTATGGTGAACCGTTATGTAACGAAGTTGGAGCATGAGGTATTTATTGATTGTCTTCCTTATGAGTGGCGGTCGGGGACGAGCGATGGTCTTTTCCTACCAATCTATCCCCCTAGGAGCACGTACGTAGTACTTTGTTTAGATGACTAATAGATTTTTGCAATAAGTATGTGAGTTCTTTATGACTAATGTTGAGTCCATGGATTATACGCACTCCCACCCTTCCACCATTGCTAGCCTCTCTAGTATCACGCAACTTTCGCAGGTACCTTAAACCCACCATATATTTTCCTCAAAACAGCCACCATACCTACCTATCATGGCATTTCCATAGCCATTCTGAGATATATTGCCATGCAACTTTCATCATCATCATATACATGACTTGAGCATTCATTGTCATATTGCTTTGCATGATCGTAAGATAGCTAGCATGATGTTTTCATGGCTTGTCTGTTTTTTGATGTCATTGCTACGCTAGATCATTGCACATCCCGGTACAACGCCGGAGGCATTCATATAGAGTCATATCTTTGTTCTAGTATCGAGTTGTAATATCGAGTTGTAAGTAAATAAAAGTGTGATGATCATCATTATTAGAGCATTGCCCCAGTGAGGAAAGGATGATGGAGACTATGATTCCCCCACAAGTCGGGATGAGACTCCGGACTTTAAAATAAATAAAAGAGGCCAAATAAGCCCAAATAAAAAAGGCCAAAGAAGCCCACCAAAAAAAACAAAAAAAGCAAAAAAAGAGAGAAAAGGAGAGAAAAGGACACAAGGGGCAATGCTACTATCCTTTTTCCACACTTGTGCTTCAAAGTAGCACCATGTTCTTCATATAGAGAGTCTCTTGAGTTATTACTTTCATATACTAGTGGGAATTTTCATTATAGAACTTGGCTTGTATATTCCGATGATGGGCTTCCTCAAATGCCCGAGGTCTTCATGAGCAAGCAAGTTGGATGCACACCCACTTAGTTTCAGTTGGAGCTTTCATACACTTATATCTCTAGTGCATCCGTTGCATGGCAATCCCTACTCACTCACATTGATATCTATTGATGGGCATCTCCATAGCCCGTTGATACGCCTAGTTGATGTGAGACTATCTTCTCCTTTTTGTCTTCTCCACCATCATATTCTATTCCACCTATAGTGCTATGTCCATGGCTCACGCTCATGTATTGCGTGAAAGTTGAAAAGGTTTGAGAATGTCAAAAGTATGAAACAATTGCTTGGCTTGTCATCGGGGTTGTGCATGATGTGAATATTTTGTGTGGTGAAGATGAAGCATAGCTAGACTTTATGATTTTGTAGGGATAACTTTCTTTGGCCATGTTATTTTGAAAAGACATGATTGCTTTATTAGTAGGCTTGAAGTATTATTTTTTTTATGTCAAATGATAGACTATTGCTTTGAATCACTCGTATCTTAATATTCATGCCATGATTAGATTACATGATCAAGATTATGCTAGGTAGCATTCCACATCAAAAATTATATTTTTTATCATTTACCTACTTGAGGACGAAAAGGAATTAAGCTTGGGGATGCTGATACGTCTCCGTCATATCTAATAATTTTTGATTGTTCCATGCCAATATTCTACAACTTTCATATACTTTTGGCAACTTTTTATACTATTTTTGGGACTAACATATTGATCCAGTGCCCAGTGCCAGTTCCTGTTTGTTGCATGTTTTTTGTTTCGCAGAATATCCATATTAAACGGAGTCCAAACGGGATAAAAACTGACGGAGATTTTTTTTGGAATATATATGATTTTGGGAAGAAAAAATCACGCGAGACGGTGCCCGAGGTGGCCACGAGGCAGGGGGCGCGCTTGCCCCCTAGGCGCGCCCCTGACCCTCATGGGCCACCCATAAGGCGGTTGATGCCCTTCTTTTGCAGCAAGAAAGCTAATATCCGGATAGAGATCGTGTTAAAATTTCAGCCCAATCGGAGTTACGGATCTCCGGGAATATAAGAAACAATGAAAGAGAAGAATCTGAGAATGCAGAAACAGAGAGAGATAGAGAGACAGATCCAATCTCGGAGGGGATCTCGCCCCTCCCGTGCCATGGAGGCCATGGACCAGAGGGGAAACCCTTCTCCCATCGAGGGAGAAGGTCAAGGAAGTAGAAGAAGGAGTGGGGCTCTCTCCCCCTCGCTTTCGGTGGCACCGGAGTGCCACCGGGGGCCATCATCATCACCGCGATCTACACCAACACCTCTGCCATCTTCACTAACATATCCATCACCTTCCCCCCTCTATCTACAGCGGTCCACTCTCCCGCAACCCACTGTACCCTCTACTTGAACATGGTTATTTATGCTTTATATTATTATCCAATGATGTGTTGCCATCCTATGATGTCTCACTAGATTTTCGTTCTCCTATCGGTGGTTGATGAATTGCTATGATTGATTTAATTTGCTTGTGGTTATGTTGCTGTCCTTTGGTGCCCATCATATGATTGCGCGCGTGGATCACACCCTAGGGTTAGTTGTGTGTTGATAGGACTATGTATTGGAGGGCAAGGGTGACAGAAACTTCATCCTAACATAGAAATTGATGCATACGGGATTGAAGGGGGGACCAATATATCTTAATGCTATGGTTGGGTTTTACCTTAATGAACATTAGTAGTTGCGGATGCTTGCTAATAGTTCCAATCATAAGTGCATATAATTCCAAGTCAGGGATGGCATGGTAGCAGCGGCCTCTCCCACATAATACTTGCTATCGGTCTAGTAAAGTAGTCAATTGCTTAGGGGCAATTTCGCAACTCCTACCACCACTTTTCCACACTCACTATATTTACTTTATTGTTTCTTTACTTACAACAGCCCCAACTTTTTATTTACGTAATCTTTATTATCTTGCAAACCTATCCAACAACACCTACAAAGTACTTGTAGTTTCATAATTGCTCTAGGTAAAGTGAATGTCAAGCGTGCGTAGAGTTGTATCGGTGGTCGATAGAACTTGAGGGAATATTTGTTCTACCTTTAGCTCCTCGTTGGGTTCGACACTCTTAGTTATCGAAAACTGTTGCGATCCCCTATACTTGTGGGTTATCAGGGTCCACCGGGAGGGTCCACCTGCCTCGGAGGGCCATATGGGTTGAATATGGAGGGGGAAGCAGCCCCTAGGTGGGCTGGGCGCCAAACCCCCTAGGGCCCATGAGGGCCCATGCGCCTAGGGTTTGGGGGAACCCTAAAGGGGCGCCCCCCTTGGCTTGGGGGGCAAGCATCCCCCCTTGGCCGCCGCCCCCCCTCTAGATCCATCTGGAGGGGGCTGGCCCCCCTCTCCCTTGCCCCTATAAATAGAGGGGAGGTGGGAGGGCAGCCGTACCACATCCAAGGCACAGCCCTCCCCCTCCCCAACACCTCCTCCTCCTCCCACAACGCTTGGCGAAGCCCTGCCGGAGTACCACGCTGATCCAACACCAACACACCGTTGTGCTGCTGCTGGAGTTGTCTTCCCTAACCTCTCCCTCTCTCCTTGCTGGATCAAGGCGTGGGAGACGTCATCGGGCTGCACGTTTGTTGAACGCGGAGGCGCCATTGTTCGGCGCTTGGATCTGAATCAACCGCGATCTGAATCACCACGAGTACGACTCCCTCATCCGCGTTCTTGTAACGCTTCCATGTCACGATCTTCAAGGGTATGAAGATGCACTCCTCTCTCTCTCATTGCTAGTTTCGCCATAGATTGATCTTGGTGATGCGTAGAATTTTTTTGCAATGATCCCCAACAGAAAGTATGGACTTTGATTGACTTTCCCGATGATTGGCGAGCCACTGAGAATAAATTGATCTCCACAAGGAAGACGGATGCTGATAGTAGTGTTACTATCTACAAAGCTCGAATTGTCACAAAAGGTTTTTGACAAGTTCAAGGTGTTGACTACGATGAGATTTTCTCACTCGTATCGATGCTTAAAGTCTGTCCGAATCATGTTAACAATTGCCGCATTCTATGAAATCTGGCAAATGGATGTCAAAATTGCATTCCTTAATGGATTTATTAAAGAAGAGTTGTATATGATGCAACCAGAAGGTTTTTTCAATCCTAAAGGTGCTAACAAAGTGTGCAAGCTCCAGCGATCCATCTATGGCCTGGTGCAAGCATCTCGGAGTTGGAATATACGCTTTGGTGAGTTGATCAAAGCATATAGTTTTATACAGACTTGCGGTGCAGCCTATATTTACAAGAAAGTGAGTGGGAGCACTACAGCCTTTCTGGTAAGTATATGTGAATGACATATTGTTGATCGGAAATTATTTAGAGTTTTCTGGAAAGCATAAAGGAGTGTTTGAAAGGAGTTTTTCAAAGAAAGACCTTGGTGAAGCTACTTACATATTGGGCATCAGGATCTATAAAGATAGATCAAGACACTTGATAAGACTTTCGATGAGTACATACCTTGATAAGATTTTGAAGGAGTTCAAAATGGATCAGTCAAAGAAGGAGTCTTGCCTTAGTTGTAAGGTTTAAAGTTGAGTTAGACTCAAAACCCGATCACGACAGAAGATAGAGAGAGAATGCAAGTCATTCCCTATGCCTCAACCATAGGTTCTATAAAGTATGCCATGTTGTATACCAGACCTATTGTGTACCTTGCCATGAGTTTTACAAAGGGGTACAATAGTGATCCAGGAGTAGATCACTGGACAACAGTCAAAATTATCCTTAGAGGACTAAGGAAATATTTCTCGGTTATGGAGGTAATAAAGAGTTCATCGTAAAGAGTTACGTCGATGCAAGCTTTAACACCGATCTGGATGACTCTAAATCTCAATATAGATACATATTGAAAGTGGGAGCAATTAACTAGAGTAGCTCCATGCAGAGCATTGCAGACATAGAAATTTGCAAAATACATACGGATCTGAATGTGGCAGACCCGTTGACTAAACTTCTCTCACAAGCAAAATATGATCACACCCTAGTACACTTTGGGAGTTAATCACATGATGATGTGAACTAGATTATTGACTCTAGTAAACCCTTTGGGTGTTGGTCACATGGCGATGTGAACTATGTGTGTTACTGAAGGAAATATGCCCTAGAGGCAATAATAAAGTTGTTGTTTATATTTCCTTATATCATGATAATTTTTTATTATTCATGCTAGAATTGTATTAACCGGAAACCTAGTAGATGTGTGAATACATAGACAAACAGAGTGTCCCTAGTATGCCTCTATTTGACTAGCTCGTTAATCAAAGATGGTTATGTTTCCTAGCCATAGACATGTGTTGTCATTTGATTAACAGGATCACATCATTAGAGAATAATGTGATGGACAAGACCATCCGTTAGCTTAGCATAATTACCGTTTAGTTTTGTTGCTATTGCTTTCTTCAGGACTTATACATGTTCCTCTAACTATGAGATTATGCAACTCCCGAATATCGGAGGAACACCTTGTGTGATATCAAACGTCACAACATAACTGGTGATTATAAACATGCTGTACAGGTGTCTCCCATGGTGTTTGTTGAGTTGGCATAGATCGAGATTAGGATTTGTCACTCCGTGTATCAGAGAGGTATCTCTAGGCCCTCTCGGTAATGCACATCACTATAAGCCTTGCAAGCAATGTGACTAATGAGTTAGTTACGGGATGATGCATTATGGAACGAGTAAAGAGACTTGTCGGTAACTAGATTGAACTAGGTATGATGATACCGACGATCGAATCTCGGGCAAGTAACATACCGATGACAAAGGGAATAACGTATGTTGTTATGCGGTTCGACCGATAAAGATCTTCGTAGAATATGTAGGAGCCAATATGAGCATCCAGGTTCCGCTATTGGTTATTGACCGGAGATGTGTCTCGGTCATGTCTACATAGTTCTCGAACCCATAGGTTCCGCACGCTTAACGTTCGATGATGATTTATATTATCAGTTATGTGATTTGATGACCGAAGTTTGTTCGGAGTCCCGGATGAGATCATGGACATGACGAGGAGTCTTGAAATGGTCAAGAGGTAAATATTGATATATTGGAAGGCTATATTCGGGCATTGGAAAGGTTCCGAGTGATTTGTGTATTTTTTGGAGTACCAGAGAGTTTTGAGAATTCGCCGGGGGAAGTTAATGGGCCTTATTGGGATTTAGTGGAGAGAGGGAAGAAGGGCCACGAGGTGGCGCGCGCCTCCCCCCTTCCCAAACCGAATTGGACAAGGGATGGGTGTGCGACACCCCTTTCCTTCTTTCCTACTCCGAAAAGGAAAGGGGATTCTACTAGGACATGGGAGTCCTAGTAGGACTCCCTACACTTGGAGCGCCCCTAGGAGGGTCGGCCTCTCTCCCTCCCTCCTTTATATACGTGGGTAGGGGGCACACCAAAGGCACACCAAGTCTTCTCTTAGCCGTGTGTGGTGCCCCCTCCAAAGTTACACACCTCGGTCATATCGTCATAGTGCTTAGGTGAAGCCCTGCGCCGGTAACTTCATCATCACCGTCAACACGCCGTCGTGCTAACGGAACTCTCCCTTGTCTTCAACTGGATCAAGAGCTCGAGGGACGTCATCGAGCTGAACGTGTGCTGAACATGGAGGTGCCATATGTTCGGTACTTGGATCGGTTGGATCATGAAGACGTTCGACTACATCAACCGTGTTACTAAACGCTTCCGCTTTCGGTCTACAAGGGTACATAGACACACTCTCCCCTCTCGTTGCTATGCATCTCCTAGATAGATCTTGCGTGATTGTAGGTAAATTTTTTGAAATACTGCGTTCCCCAATAGTTAATCACATGGTGATGTGAACTATTGGTGTTAAATCACATGGCGATGTGAACTATATTATTGACTCTAGTGCAAGTGGGAGACCAAAGGAAATATTCCCTAGAGGCAATAATAAAGTTGTTATTTTATATTTCCTTATATCATGATAAATGTTTATTATTCATGCTAGAATTGTATTAACTGGAAACTTGATACATGTGTGGATACATAGACAAAACACTGTGTTCGTAGTGAGCCTCTACTTGACTAGCTCATTAATCAAAGATGGTTAAGTTTCCTAACCATAGACATGTGTTGTCTTTTGATGAACGGGATCACACCATTAGGAGAATGATGTGGTGGACAAGACCCATCTGTTTGCTTAGCATAATGATCGTTAAGTTTTATTGATATTGCTTTCTTCATGACTTATACATATTCCTTTGACTATGAGATTATGCAACTCCTGAATACCGGAGGAATACATTGTGTTCTATCAAACATCACAACATAACTGGGTGATTATAAAGATGCTCTACAGGTGTATCCGAAGGTGTTTGTTGGGTTGGCATAGATCGAGATTAGGATTTGTCACTCCGAGTATCGGAGAGGTATCTCTGGGCCCTCTTGGTAGTGCACATCATGGTAAGCCTTGCAAGCAATGTGACTAATGAGTTAGTTGCGGGATGATGTATTATGGAACGAGTAAAGAGACTTGCCGGTAACGATATTGAACTAGGTATGAAGATAACGATGATCGAATCTTGGGCAAGTAACATACTGATGACAAAGGGAATAACGTATGTTGTCATTGCAGTTTGACCGATAAAGATCTTCGTAGAATATGTAGGAACCAATATGAGCATCCAGGTTCCGCTGTTGGTTATTGATTGGAGATGTGTATCGGTCATGTCTACATAGTTCTCGAACCCGTAGGGTTCACACGCTTAACGTTCGATGACGATTTGTATTATAAGTTATGTGTTGTGGTGACCGAAGTTTTTTCGGATTCCTAGATGAGATCACGGACATGACGAGGAGTCGCAAAATGGTGGAGAGGTAAAGATTGATATATTGGACAATAGTACTCGGACACCGGAATGGTTTCGGAATGTTTCAGATATTTATTAGAGAACCGAGGGGTTACCGGAACCCCCCGGGGAAAGTAATGGGCCAACATGGGCCATAGTGGAGAGAGAGCAGCTCACAAGGGGTGGCTCGTGCCCCCCCATGGGCAGTCCGAATTGGACAAGGGGAGGGGGTGCGGCCCACCTTTCCTTCTCCCTCTCCCTCTCCTTCCCCCTTTCCCCCTCCGAAAGAAGGAAGGTGGGGGCGACTAGGACTAGGAGTCCAAGTCGGTTCCCCCCCCCTTGGCGCGCCCCTAGGGCCGGCCTCCTCCCCTCTCCTCCTTTATATACGTGGGCATGGGGCACCTCAAAGCACATCAATTGTTCTCTTAGCTGTGTGTGGTGACCCCCTCCACAGTTTACTCCTTTGGTCCTATTGTCGTAGTGCTTAGGCGAAGCCCTGTGTGGATCACATCACCATCACCATCATCGTCACCACGCCGTCGTGCTGACGAAACTCTTCCTCAACACTTTGCTAGATCAATAGTTCGAGGGACATCATTGAGTTGAACGTGTGCAGAACTCGGAGGTGCCGTACGTTTGGTGCTTGCTCGGTTGGATCGCGAAGATGTTCGACTACATCAACAGCGTTAAGCTAACGCTTCCGCTTTTGATCTACGAGGGTACGTGGACACACTCTCCCATCTCGTTGCTATGCATCCACTGGTACGCGTCGGTGCTATACAAGCAGTTTTTAACCCCTTTTCGCGATAGCATTTGGAACTGTCGCCAAGTTAGTGTGGACGATAGGGGGGTCCTTCCCGCACGACCCAAAAAACCGTAGGGGATAGGGACCCGACAGTACTCCTACTCGTTTGAGCTTGCATTGCCATCACAGTCGGTATTCTATGGTACTACATTTACGATGCGCGGCCCATCACAAATGGTTCAATATTATAGAACATGTATGATGCGCGGCCCATCACAAACGGTTCACAGTTAAGAAGATTAGCTAATCATCGTATGAGTGTCGGACAGGATTACGAAACATCGGACCATCGTAACATCGTCGTACATGACAACTATCGCACACGCTATTTTGTGGTGCAGCATTTACAATGCATACTTCATCAAAAACAGTTCATGGTTGCGAATCGTGTACGATAAGGCAACTAACACAAACGTTTAGTTTGCCCGCACCGATTGTGATATTGTCTGACATCGCACATGCTTTGCAAACGGCAACTATGTGCTTGCTTGCACACATTTCCTCTCTATGAACCATCTCGGATTATGGTGTATATCACACGCGTTTGTGTTTTACCAACCGTGTGTTCCATAACAACCTAGAGAGTGTAATTTCACCGTAATTTAATTGCTGCTATTTCAAATTGTACCGGATTTGAATTTGAATTTGAATGTATGCTACAGCTTTATTCATATCCATCGGGTTCAAACAACCAATGCATTATTCGATTCATAGGTACATATGTTCAAGAATTACATAATAACCAAATAAAGAATGATGAACCATAGTTGTATACTTGTACTATTAAAGACGGTAAAGAAAGAGGCAAAATACATTCTGGTTGCTGAACAAGGTGAAGCGGAATGCCCATACTGTGCCCTCCTCCATGCAGAAGGCACGCATGACTCTAGTCCAACCCCTTGTGATGGCCAACCACCCATCCTTCACGGTCTTCATAAAAACATCTAAATAATCATCATGTTCTGGTAGAAATACTTTAACCTTTGCATGCCCACCAATCATGTAGTTTGAGAGGTAATCTTGAGTAAACTGCTTTGTCAACTACTGCAAAGGAAAAAAGATTCAGACATTGTCATCTAACACAACTCATTATGGACAGTAAAAAGAAGGCTGCAGAGTTCTTACTTACCATCCTGTAGTTCGCTGCTGTCTTGGATAAAGTGTAAACAAATAGTTTAATTGCCATCTTTGGACCCATTTTACTAAAAATCTTTATCAGCTTCCTCACTTGATGCTGGTTCATCGATATCTCATTGCCCCCATACACAGAAAGGGTCGAAGCACGGATCTATACCAATGACATATGTACCTAAAAGCACCAAGTTAATATTAGAAGCTAAACAGCAATTGCACAATGATGTAATACAACACTCTTTTGTAATATGTTTATATACATCCGTATGTGGTAGTCCATTTGAAATCTGTAAAAAGACAAATATTTGGGAACGGAGGGAGTATCTTATAACATCCAATATACTCACATATTAGATGAATTAACATATTATATTATGGGCCGGAAGGAGTTTAGTGCATTCTTACAAATTATCAGCTGATTAACTGTTGTTGTATCCATGGGTTACAGTTAGTTTGAGCTAGTTCGGGCTCAAATAGCCCTAAAGTACATCTAAACATGAGGGCTAGTTTGAGCTAGTTACATCTATAACCCACCCCAAAAAACTATCCAACCCAAGAGGTGTTAATTGGAGCTAGTTCTCCTAGTGCATTTATTGTCGATCTAACCCTGCCATCCAAACAACTCTTTTAATGGAGTTAGTTCAGGGTTAGCATGAGCTAGAAACTAACTCTAACCTCTAGGTAAGTTGAGTATCCAAACAGGGTTGTGTTGTTGTTGTTGCTGCTGCTCTTCTACGTATATCTAAACATCATTAGAACATTAATGAAACACTCTTCCTTGTTGCTATGTAGCCTAGGATTGCATATTTAGACATTAAGTACAATGCATGTTGCTATGTAGCCTCAGATATATTACATATGGCCCTAGTTAACCTAACAATAAATGGGTTGCAGATATATTCAGTTAATAGTCCGATTCACCGATTAGTCCCTTATCAGTCGCCGGCCTATATGGTACCGGCTACCGATATCCTGAATAGTGCATAGATATAAGCCATGGATGAAACTAACCTCGATGGAAAACAACAGTGGTTCCCAAAATTGTCCTGTGTAGGTACATGGAGAAGCATGTTAAGCACAACAGGCTAAGCATCAACCAAAATTATCCATGGCAGACAAAATAATCTCCAAAACATAGCTTCAGTGTGCATGTTTAAGCACGCTAGTAAAGCAAAAGAAATGGAAAGGTGTGCTAACTGCAACAGGCCTAACATTTAACAACAAGAAAACATAATCATTCAAACTGGTATTGTGCCGGTCTAAGTACATAGGTTATTGTTAAATAAAAATGGAAAGGTGTGTTAACTACAAGATGAAGCAACCAAATGTAGTCATTCATAGTGGTATTGTTGAAACTGGTACTGATGAAATTGAACCGCACAGTTCATACTTCCACATATAGAACATCACGTTATGAATAAATGGAATAAACAAGGCATACTAGGAACAACCAAAGATAGCATTTGAAACTGGACATATGCTAACTACAAACAACCAAACAATCAAAAAACTTTAAAAGAGGCATATGCTACCTATAACAGGCTTAATAGCAAGCAAATATATGCATTCATATCGGTATGTTTAAAATTGGATTGATGAAATGTACTGCACAGTAAATAATTGCACATATAGAGCATCACATTGTGAACAACTGAAATAAACAAGGCATACTGCAAACAACCAGATATAGCAATTAAAACTGGACATATTCTCACTAGACTACAAAAGGGACTCGATAAAACAAATCATGGGTTTGCCCCTGTGAAGAGGCACGGCAAAACAAATCATGGGTTTCCTCACTTGTCACACATGGGCTCGTTCTCATGGGAAGAGCACGGACCCTGGATGTGCTCCATGTTGTCGCAGATGGGCTCCTTCCCCTTGGAAGAGCACGGCTGTAGGGTGCCCTCCCTGATGTCGCAGATGGGTGCTTTCCCCTTGGAAGAGCAGATGGGCTCTTTCCCCTTGGAAGAGCCAGAGAGGGTGCCCTCCTCGTGGTCTCCGTCGATGAGGTATGACTTGGAAGCTGAGGATCCCAAGCCACCGTCGTAGAACGTGTCCTTCAGAAATGACAAAAGGGGCTCGATGGCGATGTAGAATGGCAAATTGTTGACAGCGAGCCAGAGGAGATCAGCAGTGGGGCCATGGATGAGATCGATGGTGGTTAAACCCGAGGGGTTGGGGGTGGGCCACTTAACCTTTGACATAGACTGCCTCAGGCCATCGCTGTTGATGACCTCGATGTCGTAACCGGCAGCCGAGACATGCCCGCATACTCTAGCTCGCTGCTTGAGTGCTTGCCACCAGTAATGGTCGTCAGCTTCCTCGGCGACGTCGGGTGAAGAGACTGCTATACACCTCTTTTGGGCTAGTCACTCCTCGAGCTCCACGGGAAGCATAGACGGGCTTAGGCTGCGATGCTCTGGAGTGGGGGTGGGGATGGGGATGGGGATCTGTGGGAAAGGGGGTGTTTGGCAGGCATCATCAGGGCGGCCTGGGTATGGAGATTGATGGGTAAGCTGCACGGGCATACCGGCAGATGTTGACAATGGAGGCCTTGTAGCGGCGGCGGCGACGACGGGGACCTTGCTAGGGTTTCAAGTGAGGGAGGGTGTGTGTGTGTGCGCGCACACCTAATGAGGTTCTGATGTGTGTGTGTGTGTGTGGAGGGGGCGGGGAGTGTTTGAGGAAATGACACGGGTACTGAAAATTTTACTACGCGGGAATCAAACGCGGGAGTGAAATGCCGGGCTATTGAAAATTTTGATGATAGTGCATCGTACACGGTCCGGAGATAACAACCGTGTGTTATGAAACAGAAAAACCCTCGAGGCGGGCAGATATTTTCTAGGGATGCAGGCAGGATTGGGAACAAGAAACATCGCACACGGTCCAGAGATAACAACTGTGTGTTATGAAACAGAAAAACCCTCGAGGCGGGTAGATATTTTCTAGGGATGCAGGAAGGATTGGGAACAAGAAATATCGCACACGGTCCGGAGATAACAACCGTGTGTTATGAAACAGAAAAACCCTCGAGGCGGGAGATATTTTTGAGAGGGGGAGCCTTGTGGAGCCTAATGTACTGTGCATATATGTGTGTGACCGGGGCACCGACGTGGCACACGGTTAGTTTGAGTGAACCGTGTCTGTTGCATCATCCGACTTGTCTATTGTTCATAAATTTGGCAAAAAATGACGCGGGAGAGTGTCAGAACACGAACACACTTGCATGTGGACTAAACTTATGTATCAAAAGGGTGGTTTGATTTTCAAATACCAAATGCAACTTCGATGTGGCACCTCTCTCGCAAAGCGCATGGTATTGCTTGCCCCCCCCCCTTGTATCGGCGCGAAGGGAATTCTAGGCTATGAGTGCATGCCCCCTCCCCCCCAACCGAGGTTCACCTAGCAACGTGCGAAGTAGCTAGCAGCCCCCTCCCTCGTGTCGGCACGAAGGAAATCCTAAGCTATGAATGCATGCCCTCAAAACGAGGTTCACCTAGCAAAGTGCGAAGTAGCTAGTGATAACCCACAAGCATAGGGGATCGTTTGTAGCCTTCTTTGATAAATAAGAGTGTCGAACCCATCGAGGAGATAAAGGTTGTCGGCGTTCTGGGAACGGGGGTCCCCAGACTTGCCTGCCTGCGGCTTGCGGCGTGGCTCAAAGGGGGGCCCAGCATGGCCCATCTTCACCAACGCAGACCCAAGACCCTCGCGAGGGGCCAAGCCTCACGGGGCGGACGACGCAGAGCTTCCTCAGGCATGGCCTCATCAGGCTGGCTCACGAGGAGGCGGAGAGATCAAGGCGGGGTACCTCACGAGGTGCCCGTGACGCAAGCCATGACGACCGAAGGCGCCAGGCGGGTGCCAGCCCGTGCAGCGTCCTCCTTTCCTCTTTGGTGCAAAGGGAGGAAGCGCAGCCGCAGAGTACCGAGGCATCAGGCAAAGGTTGCCATTTCGGTGCAACAAGACCAAGACCAGGAGGACTGCAAGACGGAGGTCATTGTGGAGCCCAAGACGGTGTCACCACCAGAGCTTTGTGCAGGCGAAGACTGCTTTTGTCAGGATAGCTAGTACTAGGTGTCCCCCTTCAAATTAGCCCGCCATTGTTGGCTCCGTTCCCGCTCGATATTTGGGAAGAGGACCAGGGCCTCTATAAACAGGACCAGCCACCCACAGAACAAAGGGGCGAAAAGGAGAGAGAGAGAGAGGAGGGTGACTGAACTCCTCCCAGTAGTTCATCGTCCCAGCCAAGAGCAGACCCTCGCGAGGCTGTTCTTCCTTGTATTGTTCATCATCATCAGCCCAAGAGGCAAACCACCACACCACACACTGGAGTAGGGTATTACACCACAATGGTGGCCCGAACCAGTATAAACCCTGTGTCATTCGTGTTGTTCTTTCCATTGCTTATATCTTAGCGAGGCGGAGGGGTGCAGGTAGGTAGGAGGCGAAATCTCCACGCGCACCCCAGTGTTCGAACCTCAAGGGTCTGCCGGAACCCGAAATCCGACAATTGGTGCGCCAGGTAGGGGTGCGCCGGAATTCGTCTTCCACCGCCTCGTTCTCCTCCGACCATCGCGCCCATGTCTGACGCTCATCGGGCCCGCGCCGAGCGCCGGGCCGCTCTCGCTTCCTGCGTCGCCCAGACGGCTCCTGTCGGCGGGCGTCCTCGCCGTTCCCCGTCACCTGCTGTCAACGCCACCACCGGCCCGGCGGGGGACAAGCAGCAAGCATTGTCTTAACATCCGTCCGTGCGGCAAGACGGCCGCACCGCTACTCCCTCGCTCACCCTAGCTGGTTCTTCGTCCCGCGCGCTCCGCACACCCATGGAGGCTCGAGCTGCGCTCATCGCTGCAAACGAGCTCCTGCGCTACCGTCCCGTTGATGATGTCTACAAAGAATGGCTCGACCGCGTCGCCGAGCTCGTCCGCGCCGTGGGGGGCTCTCCTGCGCCGTGTGCTCCGCTGCACCGCACCCTGCCCCGCGCGGGCGACGAAGCTCCGGCGGCGCCCCGGCCGCCTCCTCCACAAGAAGGCGCCATGGCTCCAAGGCGCGTGGCCCCTGGGTGGAACCCGCTCCGTCAGGTGCCAGCGCGGCAAGAGCAGAGCTGCCAAGAAGTCCCTCGCCCGCAAGAAGCTGCCCGGGCGCTCCCTGCTCCAGCACGTCGCGACCATGCTCCTGCTCCCGCACATCAAGACCCAGCTGCAGCACGTGGGGACATGCAAGACCAAGCTCTCCGTCACCCAAGGCCTCCCGTGGCCACAGTAGGCTGTCGTGCCTTCACCACCGAGCTATGCAGCGTCGCGTGGCCCGGCAAGTTCAAGCCGGACCTGCCTCCTCGTTACGACGGCGCGGCTGATCCTGCGGAGTTCCTCCAGCTCTACGAGCTGGGCATCGAAGCTGCCAACGGAGACGAGAAGGTCATGGCGAACTGGTTTCCCATGGTGCTCAAGGACGGGGCCCGCACCTGGCTCCTGAACCTGGCTCCAGGCACGATCTCCTCCTGGGACGAGATGCGCACCCGCTTCATCGCCAACTTCCAAGGTACTCGCGACCGGCCACCCGCCGTGAGCGACATGCGCCGCATCAAGCAACAACCAGGGGAGACCCTGCAGAAGTACATCCAGCGCTTCAACAACGCACGCCTCAAGATTCCCAAGGTGACTGAGGAGGCCATCATCTCAGCCTTCTCCGACGGCGTGCGCGATGTCAAGATGAAGGAGGAGCTGGCGATGCATGAAGACCTGTGCACTTCCTTGGAGCTGTTCAACTTGGCGACCAAGTGCGCCAGGGCTGAGGAAGGGCGTCTCTCCCTCCTCGAGCTGCCTGCCGCAGACCCAGAAGAGAAGAAGCCCAAGGCCAAGGACGTGAAGCGCAAGGGGGCTGCCGTGCTCGCGGCAGAACCAGACACCAAGCGGGGAAGAGATCAGCCCGAACCTTCCAAGGGCAGCCGGTACTGTGTGTACCACGACCTCCACACCCACAACACCAACGAATGTCAAGAGCTCCGAGCCGTGCGGGAAGGAAGGATCGGTCGTCGCCCCGACCGCGGTGACCGGGGCTACGGTCGAGGAGGAGGAAGGAACGCAGGACGCTGGGAAGACCGTGGCCCGCGCCAAGGGTGGCGCGATCAACCTCGCGAGGATCGCTGGCAAGACCCGCCTCGCGAGGGAGACTGGAGGGATCAGCCTCGCGAGGATCGCCCGCATGGCAACGCAGGCCTCCCTCCGCTGCCGCCGCAGCCAAGGAGAAACGAGGACCGCCACCAAGACGAGGGGGCTGGGGGCTTCCAGGAGCCGCGCGCGATCGCCTGCATCCTGGGCGGGGCTCAGGCCCCAGCCTCTCAACGCATCTTCAAGCAGTTCGCCCGCGAAGTGAATGCAGTCCTCCCCAGGCTTGAAGCCACGCGCCCTCTCAGGTGGTCGGCGTGCGCCATCACGTTCAGCTCAGCAGATCAGCTCAAGTGTGCGGCTACAGCCGGAGTCCTCCCGATGCTTTGTTCCCCAATCATCAGCAACGTGGTGGTCACCAGGACCCTCATCGATGGCGGGGCAGGGCTCAACGTCCTGTCCGTGGAAACATTCAACAATCTCCAAGTGCCCTACAGCCAGCTTCAGCCAACCAAGCCCTTCTCCGGAATCACCGACGGCTCCACGGTCCCGATTGGGCAGGTCCGCCTCCCTGTCACCTTCGGGCACGCGACAACTACCGCACCGAGCACATCGACTTCGACGTCGCTCACATTCGCCTGCCGTACAACGCCATCCTTGGGTACCCGGCGCTGGCCAAGTTCATGGCCGTAACTCACCACGGCTACAACGTCCTCAAGATGCCAGGAAGTGGCGGAGTCATCACGGTGCCCTGTGAAGAGAAGGACGCGGTGTGTTCCCTGGAACGAGCCTTTCAGGCCGCGTCACTGGAAGACCCGGATCGCGGAAGCAGGAGGCTTCCCGAGACCGCCCCCAAGAAGAAGAAGACATTGTCCGGCCCGGCCCCTCAGGAGGCAGGCCCCTCTGGGCCCGTGCCTGCCCAGGGGGAACCTCCTTCCGTCGCATAGGAAAGCGCGCCCGGCGCCCTCCTCAGGCAGGGCTCGGGGGCTCTCCCCTGGAGGGCCACCGACCTGGCTAGGGTCACGAGGGAGGCGCTTGGGCACCACATGGAGGCGTGCTTCGAAGCACGTTTCCCTCAAGAAGGAGTAAGGCAAGGAGAGCCAGACCCTCAGGAGTTCGTCAGCAAGGCCATTCAGGAGCTACAGGAGTCAAGGGTCATGAAAGGCGGCCGCCGTCTACCAGCAGTGGCTCCCCATCCAGGCGAGGATGGTGGGCTGCGCGTCTGCATCGACATACCAGGGCTCAACCGAGTCGCCTCTTTGGAGCGCCTCTGACCCTCGTGAGTGGGGCGCTGCGGAGGTCCACCCCACAGCTGCGTTCGCATGCCTTACGGCTTGCCGAACGCGGCTGTCACGTACCAGCGCCTCATGAGGGGCATCATGGAGGCACAAGAGGCCAGGCATTCCGCAGCCCTGGCGGAGATGGAGATGGCCCGCAGGGAGCCACCAGCGCCTCCGGAGCCTCCTAAGGCCCCTAGGCCTAGGGGCTCGTGAGGATCGGCTTCCGCAGCTCACCGAGTCTGCTACCCCAACACCCCTTCGTCCTCAACGTAATCAGGTGACATCTTTCAAGTTTCATTTCCAGCTGGGAGCGCCCCCCCAGGGCTGCATTATTCCCAGGCCACGTGGGTCCGTCCCTGCGGCATGTATCCCTTGTATTTCATGTTGTTAGCTTACCTTGTTGGGGGCGCCCCTCGGGCTGCATGATCCCCAAGTCGCTCGGGCCAGACCCAGTGACGTCCGCCTTCCCAGCATCTATTTGAATGAATCCACTCCTTCGCGGCTAATGTGTTTGACCTAGTTGCCCGCTCAACTGACGCCAACTGACAGAACTGCTCCCAAACGACACAATGCTTGTGCATGGGTCCGTCCCTGCAACCCCGACAAACCTGAATGGCTGAGCTCTGGCCGCGGCAGCCCCGCATGGCGCCACCTCGTCAAGCCTTCAGTGCCTCATCACCCCTCGGAAGCAACCAACGGCTAACTGTCAATTGTCATGGCAACCCCTTGTTCTTTCTATGATGAGTCTACAGGATCTCCTAAAGGAGCTGCGCCAGGCAAGGCCCTTTCGGCGTCTCCTTCACTCTCGTCCGTGCGAACCGCTTGAACATTAAAGGGGGGTGCCTGAGCATCGCGACTCAGGGCTCCTACTGGCTCTCCAGCCCTCACCCTCTGGCCTTGACCACGGCATTGTGACCTGGCATACTAGCGACGGCTGAGACTTGCTCGAGGGCCGGGACCCGAGGACGTAGAGCAGAAAGGGGAGCAAAGGCGAGAGGGAAGGGACACGCGAGGACCTCACCAAGCGATCTCACACCTGCCGATGCGCGGACCCGGTGACACACCAGGAAGCGGTCCCTGATTCTCGAGATAAGTCACCATACGGAAGCACCAGCTACCGTGGCACCATCCCCGCACGTAATGCAATCACGTGTTAGCGACGCCGCTCTTCTTTCTCACCGAACGACGGCTGCTTGAGCGCCAAAGGAGACCTCCTGAGCATCGCGACTCAGGGGCTCTTACCGGACCCCGGGTCGCTCACCTCCTGGCCTTGACCACGACATCGCGACCTGGCATACCAGCGACGGCTGATGCCGCCTTGGGACTGGGACCTGTCAGCGCAGCGCACCAAGCCCTCGCGAGGTTCGAAAGGGAGAACTGAGCTAAGACGAAATGAGCAACTTGCACAGTTTTACGACAAGGGTTGTATTAACAAACAGGATCACAGGCACCTTACAAGCCCCCACGGGGCACGTCTTTGATTCCTCGCAGGGAACAGATCCTAAAAGGGATGCTAACTACACGCGCCACTGCAAAAGATGCCATCATCAATAGTGGGCCGTCAGGCACCGGCGCCAACCCCATCCAGATCAGAGTCGGCGGCAGCTTGACGAGCCCGCCCTGCTCCAGGAGCGGCGCCGACTCGGGGGCTTGTAGCTGTCATCGCTCGTCTCCGGAGTCGCGAAGAGCTTGTCGGAGTCGCTGGAACCTCCGACGCCACCACCGCCTGAGGAGCCGCCAAGGGAGCGCTCGACGGGCCTAGTCCTCGCCACAGCAGGGTCCCAGCCACCTCTCCTGGGGCAGCACTCCAGCCGGTGCCCGTCCGCATCGAAGACCTTGAAGAACATCACCGAAGCACCGTCATACTCCAAGTGGATCGTGAAGGCGCCTCTTGTCCTGCAGACCCGGGCGATTTCGCTCCAGCCTCGAGTCATGAAGATCTCGCCCAGGGCAACGACCGTGACCTCTGCCTCGGTCGCGAGGGTGCTGCAGCCGGCGTGCTGCAGCCAAAGCTCTAGGGGCTCCCCTACGGGACAATGGAGGCGAAGAAGGGAGGAAGGCAAATCCAAGACTGAGGGGGCATGGCGACGCGGAGCACGAGCTCCCGGGAGGAGCCCTCGGTGTGGACCCCAGGGAGGACGACCCACACCTTCGTGACCCGTCGGCGCCGATGGCGCCGCCGCCCGTGGCGATCAGCATCAGCTCCTTCAGGGCCCTCGATGTGGGCATACAAGGGAAGTGGGAACCCCGGTGGTGCCCGCTCGCACCAAGGCCTCGGCACCACCTGATGGGCCCCCTCGTCCAGGCCACGGGGGACGAGCCGTTTCTTCGGCGGGAGCAGGTCAGGTTCCTCTCGGGGAGCCTTTCCCTTCTCTGCCGTCGAGAACCGGCGGATCGGAGCCATCGCAGCAAGACGGAGCAAGGACCGGGAAGAAGGAGAAGCAAGGGGGGATGAACTGAAGCCGGCGAAGGCCAACCGTCGACCTCCATGATCGCAGGTAATCATGACCCGCTTTGCATGCAGGGACTTGTCCAATCCGTGCAATTGCCGAGGCGCCATGGGGGAGTGGAGACGCCCACGCCCAATCAACCGCCACGCGGCGCCCAAGGCCGCAGGCTGTTAGGGCCTGCGGCGCTTCGCTCTTGCCCTTCCGCCTCCCCGAGCGGCCAAGGCCGGGCGCGCCTTGGGACCAGGGGCTACTGTCGGCGTTCTGGGAATGGGGGTCCCCAGACTTGCCTGCCTGCGGCCTACGGCGTGGCTCAAAGGGGGGCCCAGCATGGCCCATCTTCACCAACGCAGACCCAAGACCCTCGCGAGGGGCCAAGCCTCACGGGGCGGACGACACGGAGCTTCCTCAAGCACGGCCTCATCAGGCTGGCTCGCGAGGAGGCGGAGAGATCAAGGCGGGGTACCTCACGAGGTGCCCGTGACGCAAGCCATGACGACCGAAGGCGCCAGGCGGGTGCCAGCCCGCGCAGCGTCCTCCTTTCCTCTTTGGTGCAAAGGGAGCAAGCGCAGCCACGGAGTACCGAGGCATCAGGCAAAGGTTGCCATTTCGGTGCAACAAGACCAAGACCAGGAGGATTGCAAGATGGAGGTCATTATGGAGCCCAAGACAGCGTCACCACCAGAGCTTTGTGCAGGCGAAGACTGCTTTTGTCAGGATAGCTAGTACTAGCTGTCCCCCTTCAAATTAGCCCGCCATTGTTGGCTCCGTTCCCGCTTGATATTTTGGAAGAGGACCAGGGCCTCTATAAATAGGACCAGCCACCCACAGAACAAGGGGGCGAAAAGGAGAGAGAGAGAGGAGGGTGACTGAACTCCTCCCAGCAGTTCATCGTCCCAGCCAAGAGCAGACCCTCGCGAGGCTGTTCTTCCTTGTATTGTTCATCATCATCAGCCCAAGAGGCAAACCACCACACCACACACTGGAGTAGGGTATTACACCACAATGGTGGCCCAAACCAATATAAACCCTGTGTCATTCGTGTTGTTCTTTCCATTGCTTATATCTTAGCGAGGTGGAGGGGTGCAGGTAGGTAGGAGGCGAAATCTCCGCGCGCACCCCAGTGTTCGAACCTCAAGGGTCTGCCGGAACCCAAAATCCGACAAAGGTAGAACAAATATTCACTCAAATTCTATCGACCACCTATACAACTCTAAGCACACTTGACGTTTGCTTCATCGGAAACAAGTATGAAACTATTTTGTAGGTGTGATGCTAGAACTACTTTGCCAGAATAAAACTAGAAGTACTTTGCAAGATAATAAAAGTTAGGTGTTCAGTAAAAGGGTTTGTGTCAACAATTTATTTGTCCGTGGGCAATCGATAACAAGTACCGCTAATCATTGTTGTAATTTTATATGAGGGGGAGGCATGAGCTAACATACTTTCTCTACTTGGATCATATGCCCTTATGATTGGACCCCTAGCAAGCATCTTCAACTACTAAAGATCATTAAGGTCGTGAAACCCAACCATAGCATTAAGTATCAAGTCCTGTTTACTCCCATATGTCATACCCCACTTACTCGCGTTTAAGCTTCTGTCACTCTCGCAAATCACCATAAAAGAACCATGAACATATTGCAACACCCTACAGCGAGGGCCCCTCACGTTTACGCGAGAATGGAGGGCACCATAGGACAACACCATAAATAAAATATACAATCATACCAACCAAGATCACGATTAACCCACATGACAAAACGGATGTACTCAAACGTCATAGGATAACCATAGATCATTGGGTAATAATATATGGAGTTGAGCACCCTGTTTAATTAGAGATTACAGCGGGGGAAGGAGGTGTTACACCACTGCATATAGGGGGAGGTTGGTCTTGACGGTAGCAAGATTGTTGATGTAGATCCCCATCCCGGTCGTTGCCCCCGCGGCACTCCGGCGCCACCGGAAGCGAGGGGGAGAGAGGCCCCTCCTTCGTCTTCCTTGGCCTCTCCCCTAAATGGGAGGAGAGTTCCCCCTCAGGTCCATGGTCTCCTATGGCGTCAGAGGGGTGGGAGCCCCTCCGAGATTGGATCTCCCTCTCTCTTCTCTTCTCTTTCGCGCTCCCCAAATTTGTCCCTTCACGGTTCCTTAAATTCCCGGAGATCCGTAACTCCGATTGCGCTGAAATTTTTACACGATTTTTTCCATAAATTATCTTTCTTGCACCAGAAGAAGGGCCCCAACCGACCTTCGAGGAGGGCACAAGACACCTGGGCATGCCCTAGTGGGTTTTGGGCTCTGTGGGCCCCCGTTTGCGTTTATTCCACCTCCTAAAAATCACATATATTCCAAAATAATTCTCCATAAATTTTTATCGCATTTGGACTTCGTTTGATATAGATTTGCTACGATACAAAAAACATGCAAAAAACATGAACTGGCATGCACTGGATCAATAGGTTAGTCCAATAAATCATATAAAAAGTTGCCAAAAGTGTATAAAAGTTGTATAATATTGGCATGAAACAATAAAAAATTGCAGATATGATGGAGACGTATCAACATCCCCAAGCTTAATTCCTGCTCGTCCTCGAGTAGGTAAATGATAAAAAGATAATTTTTGATGTGGAATGCTACCTAACATAAACTTGATCATATATCTAATCATGGCATGAATATTAGGACATAAGTGATTCAAAGAAATACTCTATAATTTAACATAAAGACATCAATACTCAGGCATCCCAACAAACAATTATGTCTTTCAAAATATCAACACTAAAGAAAGTTATCCCTACAAAATCATATAGTCTTGTCATGCTTTGTCTTCTAAACACAAAGTATTTATCATGCATAACCCTGATGACAAGCCGAGCAATTGGTTCATACTTTTTAACGCGCTTCAGCTTTTTCAACCCTCATGCAATACATGAGTGCGAGCCATGGATATAGCAATACGGGTGGACTAGAGCATGATGATAGGGGCAAATATAGAGAAGACAAAAATTAAGAAAGTCTCACATCGACGCGGCTAACCAACGGGCTATGGAGATGCCCATCAATCGATATCAATGCGAAGAGTAGGGATTGCCTTGCAACGAATGCACTAAGAGCTATAAGTGTATGAAAGCTCATTATGAAAACTAAGTGGGTGTGCATCTAATCCTATAATGAAAAATTCCCACTAGTATATGAAAGTGACAACATAGGAGACTCTCCATATGAAAAACATGGTGCTACTTTGAAGCACAAGTGTGGTAAAGGATACTAACAATGCCCCTTATCACTTTGTTTATTTATTTATTTTTCTTTCTTTTTCTTTCTTTTTTTCTCTCATTGTCCGGAGTCTCATCCCGACTTGTGGGGGAACCATAGTCTCCATCATCCTTTCCTCACCGGTGCACTACTCTAAAAATGATTAATGATGATCATCACACTTCTATTTACTTATAACTCAAAAGAAATAAAAATTACAACTCGATACCTATGACAAAATATGACTCTATATGAATGCCTCTGGCAATGTACCATGATGTGCCATGATCTAGCTTAACATGTATGAAAAATGATGAACGGTGGCTTAGCCACAACTATTATGTCAGCTATATGATCATGCAAAGCAATATGACAATGAATGCTCAAGTCATCAAACGGAAGTGGTGGAAGTTTCATGGCAATATATCTCGGAATGGCCATGGAAAAGCCATAGTAGGTAGGTTTGGTGGCTGTTTTGAGGAAGATATAATAAGGCTTATGTGTGATAGAGCGTATCATATCACGGGGTTTGGATGCACCTGCGAAGATTGCACCATGTCTCGATGTGAGAAAGGGCAATGCACGGTACCGTAAAGGCTAGCAAATTGCGGAAAGATAAGAGTGTGTATAATCCATGAACTCACATTAGTCATAAAGAACTCATATACTTATTGCAAAAGTTTATTAGCCCTCGAAGCAAAGTACTACTACGCATGCCCCTAGGGGGATAGATTGGTAGGAAAAGACCATCTCTCGTCCCCGACTGCCACTCATAAGGAAGACCATCAATAATAAATCATGCTCCAACTTCATATCATAACGAGAGACTATACGTGCATGCTTCGGGAATCAGAAACCTTAACACCAATATTCTTACTAACCACAACCGTTTACTAGTACCTCCCACATATTCCATCTCTATATCACAAAACTATTGCAATGAATCAAACATATCATATTCAGTGATCCACAAGTTTTATGTAGGATTTTATGACTAACCATGCAATTGACCAATTCCTTTTGACTCTCTAAATAGATATAAGTGAAGCATGAGAGTTTAATTCTTTCTACAAAAGATCATTCTCTAATAAATATAAGTGAAGGAAAATAGCATTCTTCAAATAACGGTTTTCTATGTGAAGAGAAACAGGCAATCCAAACTTCAAATGATATAAGTGAAGCACATGAAGCATTCTATAAAGCCACACTCAAAAGATATAAGTGAAGTGCAATGAGCATTCTATAAATCAACCATGGACTATCTCATACCAGCATGGTGCATAGAATAAAAATGAAAAATAAACACAAAATATGCTCCAAGATTCACACATATCTCATGAACGAAATGAGAACAGAAACATACCGATACTTGTTGAAGAAAGATGGGATGCCTTCCGGGGCATCCCCAGCTTAGACACTTGAGTATCCATTGAATATTTACTTGGGGTGCCTTGGCATCCCCAAGATTGAGCTCTTACCTCTCCTTCTTCTTCCTCACATCGAGACCTTCTCGATCATTGACACTTCACCCACAGAAAACTTCAACAGAGGAAAACTCGGTAGGATCCGTTAGTATAATAAAGCAAAACCCAATACTCTAAGTACTGGTTGCAAACCAGATTCATATTTTGTTTTTTGAATTATAGCTACTGTATTATAATTTTTCCATGGCTTAAGTCCACTGGATATAATTCGATAGTTTGCATCAAAACAAGCAAAACTATGCATCCAAAAACATAATCTGTCTAAACAGACAGTCTGGTAATAAGTCGATGAACACTTCCACCATACTTATGGTACTTAAAAAATTATGAAAAAATTAGGAAAAATAAAAAATTTGTATATAAAGACATTGCAAAAATAATCAGAACCTTTTGAGCGTTCGCAGTAAAAATGTAAAATCAATGCACTACAAGCCAAAGTTTCCTGTTTTGCACCGCACAAACCAACAAAATCATCCTAAAGGCAAACCGTGGCACATTATTTTTATAATACAATGGAATTGTACAAGGGGAAAATTATATTTGTGAGAATATTCATGAAAAATTCTACATTGTGTAAATGAGCATGAACACAAGTGTTCAAGGTCAACCCTCATTTATCCAATGCATAACTCCCAATCGCTTCTCTTTCGTGAAAAGGTTTTTAAGTTCCCCTCTATATTTTTTGTTTTAAAACTTTATAAAAGCACTCAACAAAAATAAATGACTCTCTAAAACTTCCAGGTTGTCTCTTTGGCAGTGCTTTCTTCAAAGCCATTAAGCTAGGCATAAAGTGCTCAAGTAATGGATCCATCGGGATCCCAAGGTATATCAAAGCCAATTTGAATCAACAATGATTTGTAATTTAGAAGTGAGCACAAAGCAACATATATCAAGCAATGACGAAGTCTAACTCTCTTCCTATGCATCGGCATGTCATAAAAGAACAATTCATGCACATCAAGTAAAGGCCAATACATAGCATAAACAGTTTCTTGCAATTTTGTCGTGTTGGAAGCATAGAGAGGTGGAGATATAATTCCTCTTTCATAATAATTGCAAGTAGGAGCAGCAAGCACACGCATATTAAATTCATCAAAATTATCATGTGTAGTGGTAGAACGCAACCCATCAATGTAGGATGCTGCTAACGAGACACTACAATCATAGACCCTTCGACGAAACTATGTTCGATGCCATAATCGCAAATGGTGGTGTAAAAAATCGTCAAAAAGGTGCAAAACGTTTGCGATGGAGGATGAATCAAACATGGTTCAGATTTTAGTTGCATGTGCGATGCAGGGCATACGGTTCAGCTCAGTTACCCGTTTTGCGATGAGGAGGAACAAAAGAAACGGGCAGCCAGATGAAGGTGTGTGTGATGTACATCATATGGTTCACTTGGATGAACTGTTTGTGATTAGGCAACACAAAAGAAACGGGCAGCCAGATGAAGATGTGTGCGATATACGGCATGTGGTTTACTCGGATGAACTGTTTGCGTTGAGGCAAGAGAACAGAAACGGTTCAATATAACAAGATGTTTGTGATACGCCACAAACAGGTCTGTAATCAGAAATGTGTGCGAATACCGATAATAACAGAAACGGTTCCCTAGTGTGGTCCGTGTTCATCTGATCATCATCTCCTTCTTGTGCAAACTCGATGTTCCTTCTATGCTAAGTTTCCATTAATTGATGGCATTTTATGAACACGCCATCGTTTCCCACCATTTCCTCACCTGTTTCCCGCCAACCAGCGATATTGCGCATAGGCGGCGTGCGACGCACGGAGGTGACAAGTGCAGCATGTAGCATATCCACCTTTTCTAAGCATGCCAAACCACCAAAGCACCGCCTCTGCCATCAACCTCGTCGACGAGGAAAACGAGCAGGCGACACGGCCCGTTGAGGCCGAGGCGCTCCCCGGCAACGCGATGGACGACGCCGTGATGCGCGTCATCGCAAGGGTTGAGCAGACCTTTGGTGCATGGCGCTTGAGCGCCGCAGATCAAGATAAGCATGTCAGCGCCGACATTCGGTAGCTCGCCGCACAACATGATCGATGGCGCGCCGCAGAGCAAGCTAGGCGCGTCCGCGCCGATAGGCTGCGGCTTGCCGCATGGCGAGACCGTTGGAGCGCCGCAGAGCGAGAGGCACGGCGCGTTGCACAGCAAGAGCAGATCCATCGGCGCTTGCCTGCTGTCGACACGGCGTCACAGCTGGGTACACGTTCGGTCAGTACCCCCATTCCTCACATCAATCATAGTATTGCTATGTTTATTGCTCTATTTCAATGTGTGTACTCTGTTTTCCATTCTTATATGTTCTGTTTGAATGCGTGTGTATACGCTTTCCATTCTGTATATGTGGATGATAACAGCTAGATTCAATTTAGTATACAAAAACAGATAGAAAATGAT
The DNA here is from genome assembly GCF_018294505.1 of Triticum aestivum. Taxonomy (NCBI): domain Eukaryota; kingdom Viridiplantae; phylum Streptophyta; class Magnoliopsida; order Poales; family Poaceae; genus Triticum; species Triticum aestivum. The sequence continues at coordinate 464,416,216 of NC_057806.1, read as the reverse complement.
ATTCATAATATATATATATATATATATATATATTAAATGTTCATTAGTTTATCACATTATATATATATATATATATATAATATCATCACATATACGTGATGATAATTAAGTACTAGGTACAATGCATAAAATTGAAAACGAACAATACTAAAAGTAATAATCCCTCCTGGGGCCAGTATTCCGGCAGCCCCTCGCCAGCAGCTCCCTAGTGCGCGGAGTCTTCCCAGTGCGGAGGCAGTACTCCGCCTCCTCCGCCTCGCAGCGCTTGACGTACCGATCTGCCTCTTGTTGGCAGGCGCGCGCGGCCGATCTTTCCATTTCGTTAGGCGCCCACCGGAGCTCCTCATTGGTGGCATGCTGGAGCTTATCGGCCCACCTCCATGCAGCAACGAGGTGCCCAGCGCCCAGCACCTATGACCTTCCCCGCGAAGTACCCGTCTTCGTACACCTCCTCGGCACGACGACGCGCCAGACCCCAAAGCTCCGCCTCCTCCTTTTTCTAGGAGGCATCACGGGCTTCACAGACCACCTGGTACCTGGCTTTCTCCTCCGCCATCTCCTTCTTGAACGCCACTTGCCTGGCTTTCTCAGCCGGCGGCAGTGACTTCCACAGACAAAGATTGTTCTGGCCCCAAAACCAATCCAAAGTTGGGGGTAAGGCGCAACCTCGTCAGGTGGCACGTAGGGGTCCTCATCGCTGCTAATCGAGTGAGCGTCCTTGGGGGCAGCGACTCCTCGTCGACGCATGGGCAGACCGGCGGTGCCATGGCAGAGATGAGAGAGAGAGAGAGAGGGCGAGCGAGGGGAGGATGTAGATGAGAATGCAGGCGGGATGACGTGAGCAAGGTAGTATTTATTGGCGGCCGAAATATAGATCGACGGGGACAGTACAAACGCCGATCGCCAGAATTTATGAGTACTGTAGTTTGAATTACACACGATTCCCGCAGCAAAATCCGTGTGTTAACATAATAGCCAAAATCCGTGTGTGAACATAATAGCTGACGATTTCCTATGTAGAACCATGTTTGATTAATGATCCCTGCCATTCACCTACCAAACCTCGAGCCACGAGATAGGCTGCCAATCGTGTGGGGGCCTGTTGTCTTGCTCGATCTTTACATTTTCTATTTTGAACACCAGATATTTACGCCATCTGATGATATTTTTAACTCACACAAAAGTACACAAAAATATGATTTTTCAAACTGTTATGGTTAGGTGTTGCATGTAGATGTAGTTCAAATTTGAATTACGGTCATTAAATACTTAGAAAATCACTTAAATGTCTTTAAAAGGTCAAATGACCTCTGAAATTTTCCAAATTTTCACAAGACAGTTGTATTAGTGCACGTTAAAGGTAGAAAAAAATTGAAGGCCGTAAGAGGAAGCTATCTCCCGTTTGTCATCAAACATGCATTGTTCCCTCTCGGAACCACGAACCTTGTAGTGAGTTCCTCCGGTTTGTGAGGGGTGTGTGTCCAACTTTTGTCAAACAGGCCAATTTTTTTACCACATCATCTTGGTGGCATGACATTAAATCAAGCAAGGTTTCATGTTTTTCTAATAATTTTTAAAATTTTTGGAATTAAAATGCCATGCTACTCCATGCATGTGTGCCCATGCCTTGAGACCAATATGTTTGAAAATTCCTTCTAATTTACTGCACATGGAATTAACTCGCATACAAGTACACAAAAATATGATTTTTCAAACCGTTATGGTTAGGCGTCGCATGTAGATGTAATTCAAATTTGAATTACAATCATTAAATGGTTAGAAAATCACTTAAATGTCTTTAAAAGGTCAAATGACCCCTGAAATTTTCAAAAATTTCACATGACAGTTGTATTAGTTCATGTTAGAAGTAGAAAAATTGAAGCCCGTAAGAGGAAGCTATCTCACGTTCGTCATCAAATATGCATTGTTCCCTCTCGGGAATACGAACCTTCTAGTGAGTTGCTCCGGTTACTGAGGGGTGTGTGTCCACACTTTCGTCAAACAGGACAATTTTTCACCACATCATCTTGGTGGCATGATATTAAATCAACAAAGGTTTCATGTTTTTTTTGATCATTTTTTTTAATTTTTTGGAATTAAAATGCCATGCCACTCCATGCATACGTATGCATGTGTCCATGTCGTGAGACCAATATGTTTGAAATTTCCTTCTAATTTACTACACATGGAATTAACTTGCACACAAATACACATATGATTTTGAAACTGTTTTGGTTAGGCATTGCATATAGATGTACTTCAAATTTGAATTACGGTCATTAAATTTGTATAAAATCACTTAATTTTTTTAAAAGGTCAAATGACCCCTAGAAATTTCAAAAATTTCACATTACACTTCTAGTAATGCACGTTAGATGTAGAAAAAAAATTCAAGGCCGTAAGAGGAAGCTATCTCCCATTCGTCATCAAACATGCATTGTTCCCTTTCAGAACCACGAACCTTCTATTGAGTTGCTCCGGTTTGTGAGGGGCGTGTGTCCAAACTTTCGTCAAACATGACAATTTTTTTACCACATCATATTGGTGGCATGACATTACATCAACCAATGTTTCATGTGTTTCTGATATTTTTTACATTTTTTGAAATTAAAATGCCATGTCACTTCATGCATACATATGCATGTGTCCATGTCGTGAGACAAATATGTTTGAAAATTCCTACTAATTTACTGCACATGGAATTAACTCGCACACTAGTACACAAATATGATTTGTCAAACCGCTATGGTTAGGCGTTGCATGTAGATGTAGTTCAAATTTGAATTAAATGGCTAGAAAAATCACTTAAATGTCTTTAAAATGTCAAATGATCCCTAGAATTTTCCAAAATTTCACATTACAGTTGTAATAGTGCAGGTTAAACATATAAAAAGTGGAAGGCCGTAAGAGGAAGCTTGATACGTCTCCGATGTATTTATAATTTATGAAGTATTCATGCTATTATATTATCCATCTTAATGTTTTATATGAATTTATATGCTATTTTATATGATTTTTTGGAACTAACCGATTAACCTAGAGCCCAGTGCCAATTTCTGTTTTTCCCTTGTTTTTGAGTATTGCAGAAAAGGAATACCAAACGGAGTCCAATTAACGTGCCATTTTTGATGATTTTTTATGGACCAAAATAAGCCCCGAGAGTAAAAGAGTTGGGCCAGAAGAGTCTCGAGCCGTCCACGAGGGTGGGGGGCGCGCCCCACCCCCTGGGTGTGGGCCCCTATCTCGTGGACGACTCGGAGACCCCCCCTGACATGAAACCGACGCCAAAAATTCCTATAAATACAGAAACCCCCAAAAAATAACCTAGATCAGAAGTTCCGCCGCCGCAAGCCTCTGTAGCCACGAGAAATCAATCTAGGCCCTCTCTGGCACCCTGCCGGAGGGGGCCATCATCACCGGAGGCTATGGACGAGGATCCCAGAGGGGCCATCATCACCGTGAAGGCCAAGGACCAGAGGGAAAACCTCTCCCCATTTAGGGGGGAGGCTATGGAGGAGGAAGCACAAGGGGAAGAACCTCTCCTCCTCTCTCTCGATGGCACCGAAGTGCCATCGGGAGGGGAATAATCGCCGTGGTGATCGTCTTCATCAACATCACCATCATCATCACCACCCTCATCTCTTTTATGCGGTCCACTCTCTCACACCACGTTGTAATCCCTACTTAAACATAGTGCTTTATGCCACATATTATGATCCAATGATGTGTTGCCATCCTATGATGTTTTGAGTAGATATCATTTGTCTTTGGGTTGATTGATGATCTAGATTGGTACGAGTTGTATATTTTATTTTGGTGCTGTCCTATTGTGCCCTCCGTGTCGCGCAAGCGTGAGGGATTCCCGTTGTAGGGTGTTGCAATACGTTTATGAATCGCTTATAGTGGGTTGCTTGAGTGACAGAAGCATAAACCCGGGTAAGGGGGTTGTTGTGTATGGGATAAAGGGGACTTGATGCTTTAATGCTATGGTTGGGTTTTACCTTCATGATCTTTAGTAGTTGTGGATGCTTGCTAGAGTTCTAATCATAAGTGCATATGATCGAAGAAGAGAAAGTATGTTAGCTTATGCTTCTCCCTCATATGAAATTGCAATGAAGACTATCGGTCTTGTTAACAATTGCCTAAGACAATTCCGCACACCGACCCATTATTATTCCACACTCACTATTTATAATATTTAGTAATATATTCTAACTTTGTGATAACAGCACCTACTTTTATGTTTTAGCTCTCCGATATCATGCAAAGTTATCCTCTTCATACCCACAACATAGTTTTATTTCTTGTTTCTAGTTGGAAGCAAACGTTCGGTGTTCGTAGAGTCGTATCAGTGGCAAATAGGACTTGAGAGAATATTAATCTTACCTTTAGCTCCTTGTGGGTTCGACACTCCATACTTATCACTTCCACCATTGGAAATTTCTATGATGATTCCATGCACTTGGGGATTATCAAAGCTATCTGCCGTTCGTTATCAAACATGCATTGTTCCCTCTCGGAATCACGAGCCTTCTCGTGAGTTGCTCCGGTTTGTGAGGGGTGTGTCCAAACTTTTGTCAAACATGCCATTTTTTACCACATCATCTTGGTGGCATGACATTAAATTAAGCAAGGCTTCATGTTTTTCTAATCATTTTTTAATTTTTTGGAATTAAAATGCCATGCTACTCCATGCATGTGTGCTCATGCCTTCAGACCAATATGTTTGAAAATTCCTTCTAATTTATTGTACATGGAATTAACTCGCACACAAGTACACAAAATATATGATTTTTCAAACCGTTATGGTTAGGCGTTGGATGTAGATGTAGTTCAAATTTGAGTTGCGGTCATTAAATGGTTAGAAAATCACTTAAATGTCTTTAAAAGGTCAAATGACCCCTAAAATTTTCAAAAATTTCACATAACAGTTGTATTAGTGCACGTTAGACGTAGAAAAAAATTGAAGGCCGTAAGAGGAAGTTATCTCCCGTTCGTCATCAAATATGCATTGTTCCCTCTCGAAACCACGAACCTTCTAGTGAGTTGCTTCGGTTTGTGAGGGGTGTGTGTCCAGACTTTCGTTAAAAAGGCCAATTTTTTACCACATCATCTTGGTGGCATGACATTAAATCAACCAAGGTTTCATGTTTTTCTGATCAATTTTTTAATTTTTTGGAATTAAAATGCCATGTCACTCCATGCATACGCATGCATGTGTCCATGTCGTGAGATCAATATGTTTGAAAATTCCTTCTAATTTACTGCACATGGAATTAAGTTGCACACAAGTACACATATATGATTTTCAAACTATTTTGGTAGGTGTAGCATGTAGATGTAGTTCAAATTTGAATTACAGTCATTAAATGGCTAGAAAATCACTTAAATTTTTTAAAAGGTCAAATGACCCCAAGAATTTTCAAAAAATTCACATTACAGTTGTAGTTGTGACGCCCGGATAATTAAGCTACAGTAATTCTCTGCTGATGATGCCACGTCATCACTGTTACTGTTGTTAAACTCGCGTTGCTTCGTATCCGGTCCGAATTTAAATTTAAAATAAAGTCAAAAATAAAAGTTTTTTTATATCAAAAACAAAATGTGCAAGCTGTGGAAAATAATTCATAAATATTATTCGAGAAGAAACCAAATTCTTATAAGATGTTTAGGTGCTCAAAAATAAATAAAACAGTGGCTTAAACAATTATTCAAATGCCTTTTGTAATTTCTAAAATGTTAAACTATTTTATATTTGGGTGAAACTTTTTGTGGCATTGGTATAATTAGGAATAATAGTTTAGGAACAAATTCTATATTTTATAGAACTCTAATAATATAAAAGTTGAGTGAAAACAGAGCAGAAAAAAAATAGGAAAAAAACCCAAACAACAAAAGAAAACAAATCCCCCCCTCACTGGGCCTCGGCCCAGCTGGACCGCCAGGCTGGCCCAGGTGCACGCTCCCTCCCCATCTCCCCTGTTCACGCGATCGTGGAAACCGGCGATGGCCGCCACCATAGAGGGCGTCGCCGTGGCGCCCATCCGCCACCGCTCCGGCGCCTACTTAACCGGTGCCCCCCCCCCCCCCCCCCCCCCCTCTCCACGCGAACCCTAATCCCCACTTCCGCCTTGCGCCCCCAACCCCTCGAGCTCGAGCTCGAGCCCGCCCCGTGGACGCCCGGAGCCGCGTCGCCGTTGGTCCTCGCCTTCCCGTCGCCTCGTCGTCCCCTACGTCCACTACGACCACCGGCTGGTGTTGGGCGTCGTTACATCGACGTCGTCGACACGTCTTCCTCCGCCACGGACACCGCACACTCATCGGCGATTCGCTTCACCACGAGTCCCTCCAGCATCACCGAGCAGCTCCTCGTCAACGATGTGAGCAGGCGCCCGAAACCCCTCTGTTTCACCATCTAATCCGTGCCCATTGCCTAGTTAGACGTCGCGTCCGAAGCTCACCATCGCAGTTCATGTCGCCACCGCGGCCACTACTCGCGAAGATCACGACGAGCTCCGCTTCGTGTTCCTGGAGTTCTCATGAACCCGTAGCACACAACCCCGTCGCTTCCCGTGTCCTACATCGCCGCCTTGAGTTCTCCATGGCCGCCATCGAAGCATCGCGTCTGCGCTCGTGTAACCGCCGCGGCCTGTCCGTGCCCACCTGCGCTGTTGCCGCTAGTTGCTTCTGCTGCTCATGGCTGCTGCTCTCGCCGCCGTTCTCTGCCACTTGTGTTCGCCTGCAACTCTGCTGCTGTCGCCGGCGCTCCCTGCGCGCGCCCGCCGGAGCACCCCGGCCGCGCCCGCGCATACGCGCGCCCGTCCGTCTCGCGCACGGCTTTGCCTCCCCTGCTGCAGCGCCCCAGCCCGCTTGCTCCCACCGCTACTTGCTGTATTGATGCTTGTACTGGAGTCTGTAGGTGCTGCTAGCTAGCTTTGCAAATCCTACACTAACTAAACATTTTGACAGCCCCTAAACATAGACTAAACAATTGTTAACAGGGTTAAGAAAAATATGAGTAGAAAGTATACTTGACAAACTTCATTTTATCCCACTGGACCAAATCCTTTCGATGCATGGATTAAATCCTACAAAAATCACAAAATGCCATCTTCTCTTACACCTAGCATTGTGTGTGTATACACCCACCACTGCCGGGCCCGTCCAAATTAGCTTAGGGGATAATTTCTAGTTAGTTTAATTGCTAGCCAATGACAAGAGGGGCCCCTGTTTAGATTAGATAAATCTACTTAGGAATTTAATAAAACTGATTAACTTTTAGTTAATTTCGCTAACATGTGGCCTAAGTCTATGACAGCCGGGACCCACCTTTACTATTCACCTTTTGACCGGTCAAATGTTGACAGGGTTAACTCTGCTGACTAGACCCTCCCTGGCCCACTGTCAGCCTCTGTGTACACTCTGTGTACACAGAGCTGGCTACACGTAGCAATTTCTTATTTAATTTCGAATGAAAACAATTTCAGAAAATGGTTTAAATCTTTGAAAAATCATAGAAAATAATCTGTAACTCGGATGAAAAAACTTTGTACATGAAAGTTGCTTAGAACGACGAGACGAACCCGGATACGCAGCCCGTTCGTCCGCCACGCATGCCTAACCTATCGAACTCGCAACTTTTCCCCTCCGGCTCCTTTGCCCGAAAACGCGAAACACCGGGGATACTTTTCCGGATGTTTTCCCCCCTTCGCCGGTATCACCTCATACCGCGTTAGGGAACCCCTAGCACCGATACTTGTCATGTCATGCATCGCTATGCATCTGTTTCCTTAAATATTTATTGTTTCTTCCCCTCTTCTCTCGCTAGACACCGAGGCCGACGCCGCTGCTACCCAGTACGACTACGGTGTTGACGACTCCTCCTTGCCAGAGCAACCAGGCAAGCCCCCCCTTTGATCACTAGATATCGCCTACTCTTCTCTATACTGCTTGCATTAGAGTAGTGTAGCATGTTACTGCTTTTCGTTAATCCTATTCTGATGCATAGCCTGTCATTGTTGCTACAGTTGTTACCCTTACCTGCTATCCTACTGCTTAGTATAGGATGCTAGTGTTCCATCAATGACCCTACACCCTTGTCCGTCTGCCATGATATACTACTGGGCCGTGATCACTCGGGAGGTGATCACGGGCATATGCTATATAATTTATACTGTTACATTACTTATGATACTGTTCGGAGATGGGGGCTGAAGGGGCAGGTGGCTCCATCCCGGTAGAGGTGGGCCTGGGTTCCCAACGGCCCCCGACTGTTACTTTGTGGCGGAGCGACAGGGCAGGTTGAGACCACCTAGGAGAGAGGTGGGCCTGGCCCTGGTCGGCGTTCGCGGATACTTAGCATGCTTAACGAGATCTTGGTATTTGATCTGAGTCTGGCTACTGGCCTATACGCACTAACCATCTACGCGGGGACAGTTATGGGCACTTGACGTCGTGGTATCAGCCGAAGCCTTCGTGACGTCAGCGACTGAGTGGCGCGCGCCGGGTTTTACCGCGTAACGCAACTTCCTTTGTAATGGACGTTGCTAGGTCTGCTCTCCAACCGCGTACGCAACGTGCAGGTGTGCAATGGGCAATGGGCCCAGACCCCTGCGCGCATAGGATTTAGACCGGCGTGCTGACCTCTCTGTTATGCCTAGGTAGGGCTGCGACGTGTTGATCTTCAGAGGCCGGGGATGACCCAGAAAAGTGTGTCCGGACAAAGGGGATCGAGCGTGTTGGGAAATGTGGTGCACCCCTGCAGGGAAGTTAATCTATTCGAATAGCCATGATCTTCGGTAACAGGACGACTTGGAGTTGTACCTTGACCTTATGACAACTAGAACCGGATACTTAATAAAACACACCCTTCCAAGTGACAGATTCAACCGGTGGTCGCTCTCTCACAGGGCGACGAGGGGAGGATCATCGGTTAGGATTATGGTATGCGATGCTACTTGGAGGACTTCAGTCTACTCTCTTCTACATGCTGCAAGATGGAGGTTACCAGAAGCGTAGTCTCCGACAGGACTAGCTATCCCCCTCTTATTCCGGCATTCTGCAGTTCACTCCACATATGATACCCCTTTTTTCATTTGATACCAATGCATACATATGTAGTGTAGCTCCTTGCTTGCGAGTACTTTGGATGAGTACTCACGGTTGCTTTGCTCCCTCTTTCCCCCTTTCTATTCTCGATTGTTGCGACCAAACGTTGGAGCCCAGGAGCCAGACGCCACCGTCGACGACGACTACTACTACTCGGGAGGTGCCTACTACTACGTGCAGCCCGCTGACGACGACCAGGAGTAGTTAGGAGGATCCCAGGCAGGAGGCATGTGCCTCTTTCGATCTGTATCCCACTTTGTGCTAGCCTTCTTAAGGCAAACTTGTTTAACTTATGTCTGTACTCAGATATTGTTGCTTCCGCTGACTCGTCTATGATCGAGCTCTTGTATTCGAGCCCTCGAGGCCCCTGGCTTGTAATATGATGCTTGTATGACTTATTTTTATTTGTAGAGTTGTGTTGTGATATCTTCCCGTGAGTCCCTGATCTTGATCGTACACGTTTGCGTGTATGATTAGTGTACGGTTAAATTGGGGGCGTCACAGTAGTAGTGCACGTTAGACGTAGAAAAAAATTGAAGGCCATAAGAGGAAGTTATCTCCCGTTCGTCATCAAACATGCATTGTTCCCTCTCGAAACCACGAGCTTTCTAGTGAGTTGCTCCGGTTTGTGAGGGGTGTGTGTCCAAACTTTCGTCAAACATGCCAATTTTTTTACCACATCATCTTGGTGGCATGACATTACATCAACCAAGGTTTCATGTGTTTCTGATTTTTTTTATTTTTTGGAATTAAAATGTCATGTCACTCCATGCTTAATTGTGTCATAGCCTTGAGACCAATATGTTTGAAAATCCCTTCCAATTTACTGTACATGGAATTAAATCTCACATAAGTACACAAAATATGAGTTTTCAAACCGTTATGGTTGGATGTTGCATGTACATGTAGTTCAAATTTCAATTACGGTCATTAAATGGCTAGAAAATCACTTAAATGTCTTAAAAGGTCAAATGACCCCTAGAATTTTCGAAAATTTGACATGACAGTTGTATTTGTACTACAAAATTTCTTGTACATTTAAAACACCATCCGTTGCCATTGTACTACAAATTCGTCTTTCACAGCTAATAAAAAATAACTACAACATCACACACAGTTCTTTTCGAGGAACCGTTTGTGATGAAAATATCTGGGTCTATTTAAGTCTCCCTCCTTAAGCTTCACCGGCTCGTCTGCTCCAGTGCCGGCAACCCCCGAATCCACGAATCCTGACCCCTATTCCTGCAGCCCCTTCTTGCAAAGATGACGCCATGGAAACGCTTTGTGAAGGCCCGTACGATGGCCGCGTCCCCCCTGAGTGCCGCCGCCTACGCCGAGAGCGCGGCCGCCTATGCCGAGAGTGCCGCCGCATCCACATTGAGCACGGCCGCTTCCGCTAAGAGGGCATCTGCGGTAGCCGACAGGGCAGCTGCAGCAGCTGAGATGGATGCAGCTGATGCTGCGACGGCGGCTCTAAACTGCAAGAGCGCTCGAGCTGCCGTCCGTGCCGCTGATGTCGCCCTGGCCCGGGTCGACGCCATCCACGCCAAGATCGTGGATGCACACGCCAAGATATTCCAGGCCACCTCGGACTCCAGCATGCAACCCACGTCTGAAAAGGTGGTGGTGGACATGGAGCACCTGCTTCCTCATGAGGTCGCCGAGCGGGAGCTGGAGATGCAGGAGGCGGCGAAGATCGAGGAGCGCCGGGAGGAGTTGCGCGTGGCCGAGGTCGAGGTAGCAAAGAGTCTGTCCGTCGAGGAATTAGCGGTGGAGTACCAACGCGAGCTCTGACGCAACCACTACTACGAGTACTACAACCTTGAGGGCGGCGCCGAGGACGAGGACGCGGTCGGCTTCAGCAGGGGGGACGCGAAGTCCACCAACAGGGCATGTCGCCTGGACAAGTCATCGACGTCTCATCTCACACCGGTGATGCATAGGACGGCGCGGCGGCGGATTTGTTAAAATTATGCGTACTTAGGCTTTGTTTTAATGCTGGTCTTTTGTTTAACAATGTTTAGGTCAACTGGCTCTGTTTAATTACTAAAATTGCTTGATTCAGTAAGTGTGGTCAGTCTGCTGTACGTTTTTTTGTGCCCAAATTAGCAAGCGATGTTAAATTATGCAGTGACGTACCTGGGGAAATTTCCACCAAAATTTGAATTATCAAACTCATCCCATGCACGTAAAGCAGAAGAATCATTTGTGATGCACACAATCGTTCAAAGTGAATGGTCTCGCGGCACCGCGCGCAAAGTTTCCCCCCACATTTCCAAAATTTTGGCCTACCGCCAAAATTTCTACCCCCGCCCCCCTTCCCCACCCCCTTTTCTCCCCGACCACAAGTCACATTTCCCTCGTTTCCTCCTTCCTTCCTTCCTTGCTAAGCTATAGACGCTTCCTTGCTCTCGCCGTCTCGCATCCTACCACCGGGGTCGCCATGGTCTTCTTCAAAGACATCTCCAGCGATTCCTCCTCAGGCGACTACTCCTTCACCACCCGGGTATGCCTCTCTTCTCTCTCTCGGGTTATGACTTGGAATGAAGGATTTTTACCCAGCGGACGATTTGAGTCACTTCTTCCTCTTGTAGCTCCCTAAGACCATCAGTGGCAATGAATGGAGCGAGGTGGCTGAAGATCTATCTGCTCGTTGTCACCATCAATCTCCATGCGTGAAGCTAGTTGCGTTTGATTATGTGGACAGTGGGAGGAATTTTCTGGCATGTGTAGACAAGGTTAGACACTCTTTCATTGTTACAAATCATTTGTTAGATGTGATTCAGACACTGTCACGGTCCCAACCCATTCATACCACACCTCCAACCAAACGCATCCTAAGACAGTGTCACAGTTTGTACCTAGTATCTTAAATTGTTGCCATCTCATCAGCAGTTTTATTAGAAAATTATTTGGCACCGCTTCAGCAGTTTGTGCAGCCAACTTTGGTCCACACATCCGAGCAGCCAAGCAGTAAAATACTAAATCTTTATGGCACGAAGAAACTGGGCATCGGAGCAACTACATGCTCCGGAATCTGGGTCCCTGATTTTTTCCGCTGCATCGGCTCGCCAGTGTAGGGCACCGGTGCGAGATGTAGCAACAGTTGTCTTTACCCCAGTTTTGGCATACATAGTGGACGGCCTTAGTGCTATTAGTTCTATGTTACTAAATTTGTGCATGTACACACCTGTTAATATCAATTTGCTGTCATCCAAACATTATCGCTATGTTGTTGCAGTTATATTTACCTTCCTCATAAAATGTTCAATTTGTTATTTATTGTACATGAGTAAGAACTTGTAGCGTTGTTGTAGTTAATTATAGCTTCTGATGTTCTAGAATTTGGTTGTTGTCTTAGTATCAATTATTTCATTTGCACATTGATCTTTTTGAGAAGATATGTCATAATTAACATGTTTCTTCAGTTTTTCAAAATAAGCATTGGTGATTTTCTATGTTGCTATAAACCCATTTTCCCTACAATTGTTACTAATCTAGTTTTAAATATTATAGGATGAACGGAAGTGTTCTTAATTGGAGTGGGTTGATGAAGAATGGCCACGGTCTTTGAAGATGTGCCTAGCAAAGCTCTGGAGCATGTATGAGGAAGAGAACACACGTAGGCTTAGAGAAAGTGTTGTCAACGCTGAAGCAGATTTCAAGATGTGGGATAAAAAGTTGAAGGTCGAGAATAACCTTAGATTTTTTAAATCAGACTTTGCTAAGATGGTGTTGGCGAAGGAGGAGGCACTTTCCTAGTTGGCCTGTGCAAAACGGGTTCTTACTGATCTGAAAGCAGAGGTGGATAACACGAGCCTAGATGATCTCGATTAGGGAAATGAATATAATGTTCTTATGAAGTTGAACTAGCTATATGTTGTACTATGTTGTTTTCAGGTAGCTACCGTACTGTGATGTTATAATATATTTATGTGCCTGATATGAAATTGGCAAACAGATGTTCGATATGAAATGTGAATTTGCGTAATACTAGAGATATAAATTGTAAACTAATAAACCTGCTAAATGTGTCATGGACCTTTGCAAACGGTTCTAGCAGAAAAAGCACTTGCGATGGATATCCAAATGCCACACAGTTTTCTTCATCAAATCGTGTGTAATATAGTTGATAAAAGCAAACAGTTAACCATGGCAAACCGTGTGTGATAGTTACACCTTTCATGCACGACCTTACACATAAAAATGTGTGGGATGCACATCCAAACGGAAACGTGTTCCCTGGATTGACAGTGTGGGATGTACATAAGAACGGAAACGTGTTCCTTGGATTGACTGTGTATGATATACATACGAACGGAAATGTTCTTCTGGGATTCACCGTGTGGGATGTACATACCTACGAAAATGATTTTCTTGGATTACCGTGTGGGATGTACATACCTACGGAAATGATTGGGTTTTGATGCCTCGCCCGATCGCACACGATCCTTGCCTGGGTCCCAGGAGGGCCTATCGCTGATGATTTCTGGGTCGTGTGCGAAGGACACGCTATCGCACACACTCACTTGGCGATGGTTCCGAATGCCGTTGGGGAAAGGGGTTTAAAACTGTTTGTTTAGGACGGACGTGCACGAGTGGTAATCCTTAATAAGTGCAAACTTCTCCAATATAGTGTAGTTTGGATAATTCAAAAATATAATATGACTATCATGTGTGGGTGATTTCATTCTGAACGTAAGGAACTATAGCAAGTTCATCTCCATAAACATAATTCATATTGGCATCTTGGCCACAAGCATAGCAAGCATCAAGTTCATCAAAAAGGGATATTTCAAACAAAACAACGGGATCATAGCAATTATCATAGCATTCATCCTTCGGTAAGAACAAAGGGAAATTAAAAAATGTATGAATTGAAGAGTTGCTCTCATTAGAAGGTGGGCACGGGTGATCAATCCGCTCTTCCTCCTTTTGTTCTTCGCTCTCCTCATCATCTTTTTCATCCAATGAGCTCACAATTTCATCATTTTTCTTCTTCCATAGACTCCTGCAAAATGTTAGTCTCTTCTTGGAAAGCGAAGGAGTCCTCAATATATGGTTTAACATAGGCATTAGAAGCATAATTATCATAACAATATTTAAGTATGGCAGGATTTTCAGATTTGTAAAGAGTAGCATCATACATTTCAATCAAAGAAGCAATTTCATAAGCACCCATAAAAGCAACAAATTCTTCAATTTGTTCAATATCAAAGTAATTATAAACACCTTTGGCATAAGAAGATACAATTCCATTATCAATAAACTCACATTGGTAGGGAAGGTGTTTCTTAGGGTCTTTAGAACAACAAGTAAAATTATATAATTCACATAAATTCCAAGCATAGCATTGCATAGTATTAATTTGATGATGTAAAAGTTTCCCTTTTTCCGATAAGCGGTGTCACACAAAACAAGCATGCTCATCTAATGATTTTCCCTCAACTAAGCTAGTTGGGTTTTCAGCACGAGCACAAATGGATCGAAGATGATCCAAGTAGAAAGCTTCAGTAGTATGATAGATTTTGGCTGGTTCTTCAACCATTGGTTTAGCAGGTACAACTAATTTTTAGATATTTTGCGTTTCCTACCCATAACTAAAGATAGAAAACAAGAGCACAAAATAAAAATTACTTAGTGATAAAGCAACCAAGCACACATGAGAATATTCACCCCACGCTATTGCTCCCCAGCAACGGTGCCAGAAAAAGGTCTTGATAACCCACAAGTATAGGGTATCGTTTGTAGCCTTCTTCGATAAATAAGAGTGTCGAAACCAACGAGGAGCTAAAAGCAGAACGAATATTCCCTCAAGTTCTATCAACCACCGATACAACTCTACGCACACTTGACGTTTGCTTTATCAAAAACAAGTATGAAACTATTTTGTAGGTGGGATGCTAGAACTACTTTGCAAGAATAAAACTAGAAGTACTTTGCAAGATAATAGAAGTTAGGTGTTTAGTAAAAGTGTTTGTGTCAAAAAGAAAGTTATTTGTCCCTAGGCAATCGATAACAAGTACCGGTAATCATTCTTGTAATTTTATATGAGGGAGAGGCATGAGCTAACATACTTTCTCTACTTGGATCATATGAACCTATGATTGGACCCCTAGCAAGCATCCGCAACTACTAAATATCATTAAGGTCGTGAAACCCAACCATAGTATTAAGTATCAAGTCCTCTTTACTCCCATGCATCATACCCCACTTACTCGGGTTTAAGCTTCTGTCACTCTCGCAACCCACCATAAGCGAACAATGAACATATTGCAACACCCTACAGTGGGGGCCCCTCACGTTTGCACGAGAATGGAGGGCACCGTAGGACAGCACCATAAATAAAATATACAATCATACCAACTAAGATCATGATTAACCCACAGGGCAAAACAGATCTACTCAAACATCATAGGATAACCATAGATCATTGAGAAATAATATATGGAATTGAGTACCATGTTTAAGTAGAGATTACAGCAGATGGGGGGAGGTCTTACACTATTGCATAGAGGGGAAGAAGGTTGGTCTTGACGGTAGCAAGATTGTCGATGTAGATCGCCGTCCCGATCGTTGCCCCGGCGGCACTCCGGCGCCACGGGAAGCGAGGGGGAGAGAGCCCCCCTACTTCGTCTTCTTCTTCGTTGGCCTCCCCCTAGATGGGAGGAGAGTTCCCCTCTGGTCCATGGTCTCCTATGGGGTCGGAGGGGCGGGAGCCCCTCCGAGATTGGATCTCCCTCTCTGTTCTCTTCTGTTCGCGTTCCCCAGATCTGTCCGTTCACGGTTTCTTAAATTCCCGGAGATCTGTAACTCCGATTGCGCTGAAATTTTTACATGATTTTTTCCACAAATTATCTTTCTTGCGCCAGAAGAAGGGCCCCAACCGACCTTCGAGAAGGGCACAAGAAACCTGGGCGCGCCAGGGGGTGCCTGGCGCGCCCTGGTGGGTTGTGGGCTCCGTGGGCCCCCGTTTGCATATATTCCAAAATAATTCTCCGTAAATTTTTATCATGTTTGGACTTCATTTGATATGGATTTTCTGCGATACAAAAAACATGCAAAATAGAAACTGGCACTGGGCACTGGATCAATAGGTTAGTCCAATAAATCATATAAAAAGTTGCCAAAGGTGTATAAAAGTTGTATAATATTGGCATGAAACAATAAAAAATTATAGATAGGACGGAGACGTATCAGCTAGCAGCCCCCTTCCCTCGTGTCGGCACGAAGGGAATCCTAATCTATGAATGCATGCCCCCCCCCCCCAATCGAGGTTCACCTAGCAAAGTGCGAAGTAGCTAGCAGCCCCTCTCGTGTCGCCACGAAGGGAATCCTAAGCTATGAATGCATGCCCCCCAACCGAGGTTCACCTAGCAAAGTGCGAAGTAGCACCCCCCCCCCACACACACACTTTCAGTCGGCGGGCCAGAGAGGAATATCTCACCAAGATGGATTGTAAAACGGACCAAGAATAATCCACCTTGGTCGTACAACCTCTCTCTTGTTGTTGGTCAAAGTGATGGCCGTCCATGCGACCCCGGAGATGGGCTAGCTCGCCAATAATCAGACAAGTAGCTAGTCCCCGAAGACAACCACTGCATGCGTGTGGCCTAAACATATGTATGGAGAGGTGTGTTTTTTGGATAACAATGGGACAACTTTGATGTGGCGCCGTGATTTCGAACTAGAAATTCCCACACTGAGTGAGGGTTAGGTTGACGATGCATATGTATGTTACACCACACTTCAAGCCAACGTTGGGGATTCATGCATGCATGCGTGCATAGTATATGCACTCAAACTTAAGGTCTGAATCTCACCATGACCTATACTACGATAACATGAACCAAATGGAGAATCCGCCATGGTAACCAATCTTGTTGTTGGTCAAGGTGATCATGGATGTCCATGCGGGCCCACGAATATATAGGCTTGTCGCCGATAACCACGCGAGGGAGTGTACCATTCAAAGGCAACCACTACATGCATATGTATGGAGGTGATGCATGCATGCATGTTTGAATACCATTTCACAACATTGATGTAACATCCCAAAATTCTAAATTTTGGAATGTTATATTAAATAAATAACTTTGATTATTTGTTTGATTGTGAGTGACTAATTGTCTGAAATTGAGTGGCATTTGGAAATTTCAGAGGCATTTGAATTTTATTTGAATTTGGATTCAACTTGGCATTTGAAATTTATTTCATATACCCCTGACAAATACTTGTTTAAAAGTATGAGAGGAGCTAACATGACACTCCAGAAAGTCACGAGAAATTAATGCCAAAGGTTTTTGAATTCAAATTGGAGTTTATTTGGAATTTAAAAAAATGTTTTCTTCTAGTTTGGATTTTGCCTCTGGAAAAATGTTTATGTTGTAGGGTTTATTTTTCTGATTTTTTGATATATATATATGTACTATATACAAATAATATAGGTTTATCTTACTTTAGTTTTCTTCCTCTGCCTTATTTCAAAAAAAATCCGAGCTAGCCAGGCCGACGGCCCAGCCAGCGAAGCCGCGACCCAGCCAGCGAAGCCGCCAGCCCAGCGCAGCGCGCCGCACGCCCAAGCCGCCTTCGCCTCGGTCGCCCGCTCCCTCCTCGCTCGCCTTGTGCCGCTGACCGCTGGGTCCCACTGCCCGATCGCCCCGCCCGCGTCATCTTCTTCCTCCCCACGCCAAGTCGCGCCGTCGCCGGAATCCCGATCTTCTCGGGATCATGAATCCCCTCGCCCCCTTCTCCAAGAACCCTCCCCTATATATACCTCCCGCCCCTCGACCGATTCCGCCCCAAAGCCCCTTCTGAGAACCCCTGCCTCCTTCTCAATTGTTCGCCCGAGCCGAGTGCCCCCGCCGCGCCATTGCCGCCCCACCGAGCTACTCCGACCCCATCGCCGCCTCCCGAGACCATCTTTGCACTCCCCTCGCTCGTCCGCATCTCCCCGTGCCCTCACCCAAGCTCAAAACCAACCGGAGCGCCGCCACCGCCGACGCCCGAACGCCACTGCCGCCTCGACCTCGCCGTCGACCGTCTCCGACCACCTCCACCGATGCCACGACCACCGTTGGACTCGTCGTCGTCTTCTTCATCTCCCTGGCCACTCCACTGACGCCGAAGATCACCGGAGCGCCACCACCGTCGTCGCCCGACGCACTCGCCGTCGACCACCACCGCGGTGATCTCTCTCTCCCTCCTCGTCCCTCCGATCTAGATTATACGGTCGTGATTAGATTAGATCGAACAGTTAGTTTTTTTACTAGATCGGTTTAGCTTCGGTTTATTTACGGTTTAGATCTAATCGGTTTAGCCGATCGGTCTTTCTCTTTTGGCCCGTAGGCGTTTCGGTTATTTTCCGCCCGAGCGCTGTTTAGTTTCAGCTCGCACACCCCGTAGCGCCCGTTAGTTCTTTTTGTTATTTTCGTTTTTGTTTTAAAATCAGAATAGTTCTGATTTTATATTGCTTATAACTTTTATGTTTTAGATCCAAATTGATTGATTCTTTTTGCATTAGATTCAAAATTTGTTGAAGTTTCTGTTTGTACCATTGGAGTTCAAATTGAGTAGTGTAAATTTGAGTTTGATGAAATTTGTTCAAATCACTATTTTGGCCGTATCTTGAGTTTTATTAAATATTTTTGATTGATTCTTTTTGCTACTGTTTTGTTATTGTTTGGTTTATCTAGTAGAATTTAGTTATTTATTTTAATTTATTTTTTAAATTATATTTTTAGGCAAAACAGTACTATTTTAGTTCTACTTTTGTTTTAACCTTTTCTTTATAGTTTTAATTGATTTTAAATTATTTATTTTTGTCACTTTTGACAAATTTAGTTTTGTTTCTGTTATTTATCTGTAGACAATTTTATTCTTATTTTAAAAATTTATTTTGTTAGTTTTGTATGGAAACTTGTATAGGTCATAGTTAGAGTTTTATAAAAGCTTTTTATTTGTTTCTTTTTGCAAATAAAGTTTTATGAAAAATACTTTCTGTTAACTTAGTTGTTTTACTTTTTATTTCCAGTTAATTTATTAGTTTAGTATTTTTGTTTGTTAAGTTTTGCTTAGGACAAAACTAGTTTTGTAGTTAAGGCAAAAGGTTTTCCTAGTAGGTTCTTTATAGTTTTCCCCTATTAGTTCTTTCGATGTGCTATTTGTTTTGTGTTGGGTTTTCTTATTGGGTTTTCTTTTGATTGTTAGATTTGCTTGCTAGAATGCTTGCTTATGTGAATGTCATGTTTGTTATTATAGATTTCATCAGAGAGTTGCGAATAGTCCTATCAAGTTAGTTTCGAGAGTGTTGTTATCTTCATCAACCTACCAGGCAAGTTCACTTTGACCATGTTTTTCATACCTATATTTTTATTGCATTTAGTGTCATCCTTGCAACAACTTCTCCAGTAGTGATATTGATTCTTGTAGTTGAGTAGAATGCATGAGGTAGGAACCCACCTCCCTGTTACCAAGCCCGGGACGTATATAGTTTTAGTGCTACGCTGTAGTAGACGGGGTTTGGTATGAGTGCTCGGGAGTGGTGTGAGAATGAAGGACTTTACGTCAAAGACGACAACTTGATGATGGCATCTGCAAGGACTGCATCTTAAAGACTCCTCAAGATTTCGAGACTTGAGACAAGAATTCAATACACACTACTGGGTGAAGGACGGTTGACGGGCACCCTGGAGAAACCAGTGGTTGGCCGGGATGCATGGAGAAGCGCCATGACATCTTGCGGAAAGCTTCACCCAGACTCAAAGAGACGGAAGAATACTTCATGCCCGGAAGCTTACCTGTGCAACCGCAAGTCACTATGGGCTCTGGCTTGGTGGACCTTAGAGTTGACTCTGGCTGGGACGGTGCTAGCAGATGTAGAACTACGGTAGGATTGGATGAGCACCGGACAGTGGTCAGAGGAAGTCTTCGGAAGACCATGTTTCGGTCATCTTGTTCTCAAACACCCTGAAGTGCGAGAATGTAAACAGAGGGATCGAATCTTGCGGGTAAAGTGTAAAAACCTCTGCAGAGGGTTAAAACCTAATCGATTAGTCGTGTCCCCGGTTACGAACAATTTGAGCCTCTGGACTTGGATCTATCTCGGAACTCTCAACACCGGACTGATAATTTAATTGTGGGCAACTTATGATGATTTGGGCTATGAGACATCAGTTGGCGGAACCATGTCATGATAGAAAACTCCGTAGTACAGACTCCAGTTAATTCCTTTGATGTAGGGAAAATAAAACCAGCTTTTCTGCAAACAAAACTCAGTTACAGAGCCACAAAGCCATATTGCATATAGTATAGTTTATCTTTTGTTTTCTCTTATTGTGATCTTGCCGGTACATTCAATGTACTGACCTACACGGCTGCAACGTATCATGTTGCAGATATTTCTTCGACGAGTAAGAGTTACGATACAGGGTTACGGTCTACACTCAACCTGCCGATGGCGTTGATGGGACTCCACACCCGATTGTTTGTTTCTGCTGAGGCTTATGAGGTATATATCAGTTTTACGTTATTTATACATGTGATTGTACTTTGATATATACATTGATGTACTGTGTGTGCCAGCACACCGATCCAGGGATGGCACAGACACAGAGGCTTGACCGTCTGAGGTCGGGTCGCTACAGATATGGTATCAGAGCACATGTTGACTGTAGGACGTGACCCTAGAAACTAGAAAGCTCCTAGGACAGGAAATCTCTAAAACTTTATTTTCAACAGAATCCATTACTTCTCATCTTTTCTGATTTTATCAAATATCCTCTCTTACCTCAAATAGTTAGAATATACCCCTTTCCCTTTTGACCACACGGAGGATCAACCGAATCCGCTCCAAGAAGGACAAGGTATCGGACAACCGATGACCATTTCAGAGTAAACAGGATTTGACCATGCATTAGAAGAGTTGAAGCTACACCAGTTGAAGACTCCGACGACTTGAAGAATCAGAAGAATTATTCAACCGTTAGAGGACCAAACCCCTATTATACACTTACGTTAGATGCGACGATTGTGAGCTATTATTCGTTTGATGTTTTTCCGACAGCCACAAAATAAAACTCGTTTCTTCAAAACTATTGTTTGTATTGTGTGTATCCCTCCCCACCTCTGTCTTATCTCATCCTAAAACCCTTGGACCCAGTAGATGATGAATGAAGTTGGACTGGTATTCTCTGGACCAAAAACCCAGCCAGAAGCAGAACTATGGATTCAGAACATGGAGAATCCCTTCGGGAGCAATTTGATTTCAAGGAAGAATGAAGTATCGTACGATCTTCAGTACTTTGAAGGAAGTGTTGCAACATGGTGGCAGATGCATCAAGTTATACAGGGATGGAATGGATCAAGGACTTGGGAAGAATTCAAGAAAACTTTGACAAGATCTCGTCTTATCCGGAAGCACCATGATACCCGAAGAAATAAACCTTGTGCCTGCAAGATTTGCAGAGAAATAGGACACACCCAGGAGGAATACAAGGATGGATGCCCTCATTGTGAGGAGAAACACCCAGCTGAGGAATGCCCAACTAGTCAGGTGACTTGTTTGTTGTGTGAAGGAACCACCCACTACCCAGCTCAGTGTTACATTTACCCCACGGTGCAACAAATTATTCAGAAGCAGGAAGAAGGAATGACAGAAGCCCTCTGAGAAGTTATGAAAGAACCTGTGATTAAGGAAAGTGTTTAAGACCCTGATGTAGAAAGCCTCAACAGATTTTACTCCAATGCTTGTTATTCATGTGGAGAAGAGGACATTTTTCACAGTATTGCACCAAGGAAAGAAAAGAGTATCTGGGATACTTCCCGACAGAAGCAGTGGAGTTTGATCCACGGGGAATAGAACGTTTGATCAGAACGAAGAAAACCAGGAAGAGAAAACAAAGACACCCTCAGAACAACCCAATTTCTGCAAAGAGGGACAAGAGTCATATTACCTGTTTTGAATGTAAGGACGTCGGGCATTATGCCAATGATTGTCTCGAAAGGAAGCAAGGAACTCAAGGAGCAGGCACCATCACCAAGAAGCCTCGAGACATGCCGGAAGTTATTTGTTTTCGTTGCAAGGAAGCAGGACATTTTGCTAGGGATTGTTCAAATCATGAGAAAGCTGGAGCTGAGTAGTGGAGATGTTGATATCAGTAATAAGGGTAGTATGGAAAACACTTTTCATGAGAATGCGGTGTTGAGTTATGTAATAGATTACTCAGAGATTGTAATATTTCTTGACTCAATAAAGTTGATATGTCATATGCTGAAAGGCTTTAAGGAGTTGTTATGTTTTATCTTGGAAATTAATATTCTGGGTGAACATGGAATAAAATGAGTTGTGATGCATAAACTGGATATTGGAAATTGAGTTTGAAGTTTTGTTTGGATGATATGAATGTGTACCCGAGGAGATATGTACCTTATTCTGAGCACCATTTTTGTTTTACAACTGAAGATGATGACCCTTTATGAGTCTTCCCTTAAGGGCCCGGAAACGATCATGACCCTGACAAGTGTTCATCATTACCCGAAGATCCTGAAGGACATGATGAAGCATATTCACCTTGAAGGAGATGCAGTCTACAAAGGCCACCCCTTCATGCAAAAGGGAGTGGAACTTTGGAATGTGGAGGTACACCTCCACCGTATGAAAGGAGTTTGCCCAAAGACGTAGGGGCAGTACTTTTTCAACTCACGTGTACCAGAAGCAACTTTCTTCGATGCTGTTCGTGAAGCAGCCATGGAAGGCATACGCCAGATCGGAGATATACTTGAAGCAAGACTCCGTTATACTCAGGAATACCTAAGCGAAGTGCATGCAGAGATGATGGAGATGAATCTCAAGGCCACCACGATGAAAAAGAAGATTGAAGATTTCAACGAGCATGTCGCCCAATTCCAGTGGGATTGAAGGATCCTCGAGGAGGAAAAATGAATAAAGTGGGAAGTAATGCTTGACCATACCAAACCATGTGGATGGCGGCATTTGTAATAAAGTATTTCTTTCGAACTTGGATTTATGAAAAATGGTTAAGGAGGTAATAAAAGATTTGATATGAAAATAATATGATTTATGGATGAACTAGTGCATTTCATTTAAGTGTGGTAGTACTTCGTAAAGCCACAGAATCAGTGAAAAAAAATGCGTTGTTCATGACGGTCCATAGAAAGGAGCCGGACGAAATAAGTTGGAGTTTGATTATGATGGTTACCCCAAGAGTATGACAAAATGAAGTACTATTGGATTTAAAAGAGGTTTAATGTTGGAATATGGAACAACGGTAACTCCACGGATGAGTTAACACTATACAAGCGCTGAAGTGGACCCATAACCCACAGGCCCAGGATTTGACAAAGGCACAAACACAATCTTGTTGAAGGAAGAATTCTGGAAGAAGCTGTGAATTGATCAGCAGATGTTACATAGGATGTTACGTAAACCCCGAGATTTTGAAGAACGATAGATGTTTTGTTCAGCTTGCAGAATCAATGGATTTACCCGAGCCCAGTTCGAGGACAAGAGAAATTTCTGCAAAGCTTGTGAGGATGCCCGACTGTTAGAAATAAGAGATTCGCTAAACCTTATACAGGGTAATGATCTGGGTGTGGAATGAATTGATCACCATACCGACTTACTCTTATCATTCACTCTTGATATTTGGAATGGTAAATCTGAGAGACTTACCCATAGTAAAGTGACAACGCTCGTTGAAGCCTTGCTTAAGCCTTAGAATGGTATGATAAACCCATGTATATGGCAGCTGTTGCCAATCGTAGGATATATGGTGAGATTCAACCAAACCCATTTTTCTGCAGGAGAAACCATACATGGTTGACCACCATGAGAATTTCGATAGTTTCTTAGTATTGACGACAGACCAGTCAGCTAAGAAGACCCAGTCTCGGAAGAACGTCACCAGGATGAAAGGACACGTGTTTGAGGAAAAGGTTATGCCCCAACCGGAAGAGCACCCGGGAAAGAGCTATTCCAGAGTATATGAGAACACCGACACCAGCAACACAAAAGGAAGGAGTACATAAGTTTCTGTCAGAAACATAACCCTGCTTTTAAGTGTGGTAGCACCCCAAACCTCTCCGGACAATGGATTTACTGGAAGACCCCCAAACCCTAACCTTTTCTTGCTAGCCTCTTCGAATCTCGAGGACGAGATTCATTTTAAGTGTGGTATGTTTGTAACATCCCAAAATTCTAAATTTTGGAATGTTATATTAAATAAATAACTTTGATTATTTGTTTGATTGTGAGTGACTGATTGTGTGAAATTGAGTGACATTTGGAAATTTCAGAGGCATTTGAATTTTATTTGAATTTGGATTCAACTTGGCATTCGAAATTTATTTCATATACCCCTAACAAATACTTGTTTAAAAGTATGAGAGGAGCTAACATGACACTCCAGAAAGTCAGGAGAAATTAATGCCAAAGGTTTTTGAATTCAAATTGGAGTTTATTTGGAATTTAAAAAAATGTTTTCTTCTAGTTCGGATTTTGCCTCTGGAAAAATGTTCACGTTGTAGGGTTTATTTTTCTGATTTTATATATATATATGTACTATATACAAATATTATAGGTTTATCTTACTTTAGTTTTTTTCCTCTGCCTTATTTCAAAAAAATCCGAACTAGCCAGGCCGACGGCCCAGCCAGCGAAGTCGCGGCCAAGCCAGCGAAGCCGCCAGCCCAGCGCAGCGCGCCGCACGCCCAAGCCGCCTTCGCCTCGGTCGCCCGCTCCCTCCTCGCTCGCCCCGTGCCGCTGACCGCTGGGTCCCACTACCCGATCGCCCCGCCCGCGTCATCTTCTTCCTCCCCACGCCAAGTCGCGCCGCCGCCGGAATCCCGATCTTCTCGGGATCACGAATCCCCTCGCCCCCTTCTCCAAGCACCCTCCCCTATATATACCTCCCGCCCCTCGACCGATTCCGCCCCAAAGCCCCTTCCGAGAACCCCCGCCTCCTTCTCAATTGCTCGCCGGAGCCGAGTGCCCCCGCCGCGCCATTTCCGCCCCCACCGAGCTACTCCGACCCCCTCGCCGCCTCCCGAGACCATCTCTGCACTCCCCTCGCTCGTCCGCATCTCCCCGTGCCCTCACCCAAGCCCAAAACCCACCGGAGCGCCTCCATCGCCGACGCCCGAACACCACCGCTGCCTCGACGTCGCGCCGACCGTCTCCGACCACCTCCACCGGCGCCACGACCACCGTTGGACTTGTCGTCGTCTGCTTCATCTCCCTGGCCACTGCACTGATGCCGAAGATCACTGGAGCGCCGCCACCGTCGTCGCCCGACGCACTCATCGTCGACCACCACCGTGGTGAGCTCTCTCTTCCTCCTCGTCCATCCGATCTAGATTATACAGTCGTGATTAGATTAGATCGAACAGTTAGGTTTTTTACTAGATAGGTTTAGCTTCGGTTTATTTACGGTTTAGATCTAATCGGTTTAGCCGATCGGTCTTTCTCTTTTGGCCCGTTGGCGTTTCGGTTATTTTCCGCCCGAGCGCTGTTTAGTTTCAGCTCGCACACCCCATAAAGCCCGTTAGTTTTTTTTGTTATTTTTGTTTCTGTTTTAAAATCAGAATAGTTCTGATTTTATATTGCTTATAACTTTTATGTTTTAGATCCAAATTGATTGATTCCTTTTGCATTAGATTCAAAATTTGTTGAAGTTTCTGTTTGTACCACTGGAGTTCAAATTGAGTAGTGT
This sequence comes from Triticum aestivum, assembly GCF_018294505.1. Taxonomy (NCBI): domain Eukaryota; kingdom Viridiplantae; phylum Streptophyta; class Magnoliopsida; order Poales; family Poaceae; genus Triticum; species Triticum aestivum. The sequence continues at coordinate 464,390,378 of NC_057806.1, read as the reverse complement.
AAATTTGAGTTTGATGAAATTTGTTCAAATCACTATTTTGGCCGTATCTTGAGTTTTATTAAATATTTTTGATTGATTCTTTTTGCTACTGTTTTGTTATTGTTTGGTTTATCTAGTAGAATTTAGTTATTTATTTTAATTCATTTTTTAAATTAGATTTTTAGGCAAAACAGTACTGTTTTAGTTCTACTTTTGTTTTAACCTTTTCTTTATAGTTTTAGTTGTTTTTAAATTATTTCTTTTTGTCACTTTTGACAAATTTAGTTTTGTTTCTATTATTTATCTGTAGACAATTTTATTCTTATTTTAAAAATTTATTTTGTTAGTTTTGTATGGAAACTTGTATAGGTCATAGTTAGAGTTTTATAAAAGCTTTTTATTTGTTTCTTTTTGCAAATAAAGTTTTATGAAAAATACTTTCTGTTAACTTAGTTGTTTTACTTTTTATTTTCAGTTAATTTATTAGTTTCATATTTTCTTTGTTAAGTTTTGCTTAGGGCAAAACTATTTTTGTAGTTAAGGCAAAAGGTTTTCCTAGTAGGTTCTTTATAGTTTCCCCCTATTAGTTCTTTCGATGTGCTATTTGTTTTGTGTTGGGTTTTCTTGTTGGGTTTTCTTTTGATTGTTAGATTTGCTTGCTAGATTGCTTGCTTATGTGAATGTCATGTTTGTTATTATAGATTTCATCGGAGAGTTGTGAATAGTCCTATCAAGTTAGTTTCGAGAGCGTTGTTATCTTCATCAACCTACCAGGCAAGTTCACTTTGACCATGTTTTTCATACCTATATTTTTATTGCATTTAGTGTCATCCTTGCAACAACTTCTCCAGTAGTGATATTGATTCTTGTAGTTGAGTAGAATGCATGAGGTAGGAACCCACCTCCCTGTTACCAAGCCCGGGACGTATATAGTTTTAATGCTACGCTGTAGTAGACGGGGTTTGGTATGAGTGCTCGGAGTGGTGTGAGAATGAAGGACTTTACGTCAAAGACGACAACTTGATGATGGCATCTGCAAGGACTGCATCTTCAAGACTCCTCAAGATTTCGAGACTCGAGACAAGAATTCAATACACACTACTGGGTGAAGGACGGTTGACGGGCACCCTGGAGAAACCAGTGGTTGGCCGGGATGCATGGAGAAGCGCCATGACATCTTGCAGAAACCTTCACCTAGACTCAAAGAGACGGAAGAATACTTCATGCCCGGAAGCTTACCTGTGCAACCGCAAGTCACTATGGGCTCTGGCTTGGTGGACCTTAGAGTTGACTCTGGCTGGGACGGTGCTAGCAGATGTAGAACTACGGTAGGATTGGATGAGCACCGGACAGTGGTCAGAGGAAGTCTTCGGAAGACCATGTTTCGGTCATCTTGTTCTCAAACACCCTGAAGTGCGAGAATGTAAACAGAGGGATCGAATCTTGCGGGTAAAGTGTACAAACCTCTGCAGAGGGTTAAAACCTAATCGATTAGCCGTGTCCCCGGTTACGGACAATTTGAGCCTCTGGACTTGGATCTATCTCGGAACTCTCAACACCGGACTGATAATTTAATTGTGGGCAACTTATGATGATTTGGGCTATGAGACATCGGTTGGCGGAACCATGTCATGACAGAAAACTCCATAGTACAGACTCCAGTTAATTCCTTTGATGTAGGGAAAATAAAACCAGCTTTTCTGCAAACAAAACTCAGTTACAGATCCACAAAGCCATATTGCATATAGTATAGTTTATCATCTGTTTTCTCTTATTGTGATCTTGCCGGTACATTCAATGTACTGACCTACACGGCTGCAATGTATCATGTTGCAGATATTTCTTCGACGAGTAAGAGTTACGATACAGGGTTACGGTCTACACTCAACCTGCCGATGGCGTTGATGGGACTCCACACCTGATTGTTTGTTTCCACTAAGACTTATGAGGTATATATCAGTTTTACGTTATTTATACATGTGATTGTACTTTGATATATACATTGATGTACTGTGTGTGCCAGCATACCGATCTAGGGATGGCACAGACACACAGAGGCTTGACCATCTGAGGTCGGGTCGCTACAGATATGATATCAGAGCACATGTTGACTGTAGGACGTGATCCTAGAAACTAGAAGGCTCCTAGGACAGGAAATCTCTAAAACTTTATTTTCAACAGAATCCATTACTTCTCATCTTTTCTGATTTTATCAAATATCCTATCTTACCTCAGATAGTTAGAATATACCCCTTTCCCTTTTGACCACACGGAGGATCAACCGAATCCGCTCCAAGAAGGACAAGGTATCAGACAACCGATGACCATTTCAGAGTAAACAGGATTTGACCATGCATTAGAAGAGTTGAAGCTACACCAGTTGAAGACTCCGATGACTTGAAGAATCAGAAGAATTATTCAACCGTTAGAGGACCAAACCCCTATTATACACTTATGTTAGATGCAACGATTGTGAGCTATTATTTGTTTGATGTTTTTCCGATAGCCACAAAATAAAACTCGTTTCTTCAAAACTATTGTTTGTATTGTGTGTATCCCTCCCCACCTCTCTCTTATCTCACCCTAAAACCCTTGGACCCAGTAGATGATGAATGAAGTTGGAATGGTATTCTCTGGACCGAAAACCCAGCCGGAAGCAGAGCTATGGATTCAGAACATGGAGAATCACTTCGGGAGCCATTTGATTTCAAGGAAGAATGAAGTATCGTACGCTCTTTAGTACTTTGAAGGAAGTGCTGCAACATGGTGGCAGATGCATCAAGTTATACAGGGATGGAATGGAGCAAGGACTTGGGAAGAATTCAAGAAGACTCTAACAAGATCTCGTCTTATCCGGAAGCACCATGATACCCCAAGAAATAAACCTTGTGCCTGCAAGATTTGCGGAGAAATAGGGCACACTCAGGAGGAACACAAGGATGGATGCCCTCATTGTGAGGAGAAACACCCAGCTGAGGAATGCCCAACTAGTCAGGTGACTTGTTTGTTGTGTGAAGGAACCACCCATTACCCAGCTCAGTGTTACATTTACTCCACGGTGCAACAAATTATTCAGAAGCAGGAAGAAGGAATGACAGAAGCCCTCCGAGAAGTTATGAAAGAACCTGTGATTAAGGAAAGTGTTGAATACCCTGATGGAGAAAGCCTCAACGGATTTTACTCCAATGCCTGTTATTCATGTGGAGAAGAAGGACATTTTTCACAGTATTGCACCAAGGAAAAAAAGAGTATCTGGGATACTTCCCAACAGAAGCAGTGGAGTTTGATCCACGGGGAATAGAACATTTGATCAGAACGAAGGAAACCAGGAAGAGAAAACAAAGGCACCCTCAGAACAACCCAATTTCTGCAAAGAGGGACAAGAGTCATATTACCTATTTTGAATGTAAGGACGTCGGGCATTATGCCAATGATTGTCTCGAAAGGAAGCAAGGAACTCAAGGAGCAGGCACCATCACCAAGAAGCCTCGAGACATGTCGGAAGTTATTTGTTTTCGTTGCAAGGAGGCAGGACATTTTGCTATGGATTGTTCAAATCATGAGAAAGCTGGAGCTGAGTAGTGGAGATGTTGATATCAGTAATAAGGGTAGTATGGAAAACACTTTTCATGAGAATGCGGGGTTGAGTTATGTAATAGATTACTCAGAGATTGTAATAATTCTTGACTCAATAAAGTTGATATGTCGTATGCTGAAAGGCTTTAAGGAGTTGTCATGTTTTATCTTGGAAATTAATATTCTGGGTGAACATGGAAGAAAATGAGTTGTGATGCATAAACTGGATATTGGAAATTGAGTTTGAAGTTTTGTTTGGATGATATGAATGTGTACCCGAGGAGATATGTACCTTATTCTGAGCACCATTTTTGTTTTACAACTGCAGATGACGACCCTTTATGAGTCTTTCCTTAAGGGCCCGGAAATGATCATGACCCTGACAAGTGATCATGATTACCCAAAGATCCTGAAGGACATGATGAAGCATATTCACCTTGAAGGAGATGCAGTCTACAAAGGCTACCCCTTCATGCAAAAGGGAGTGGAACTTTGGTATGTGGAGGTACACCTCCACCGTATGAAAGGAGTTTGCCCAAAGACGAAGGGGCAGTACATTTTCATCTCACGTGTACCACAAGCAACTTTCTTCGACGTTGTTCGTGAAGGAGCCATGGAAGCCATACACCAGATCGGAGATATACTTGAAGCAAGACTCCGTTATACTCAGGAATACCTAAGCGAAGTGCATGCAGAGATGATGGAGATGAAGCTCAAGGCCACCATGATGAAAAAGAAGATTGAAGATTTCAAGGAGCATGTCGCCCAATTTCAGTGGGATTGAAGGATCCTCGAGGAGGAAAGATGAATAAAGTGGGAAGTAATGCTTGACCATACCAAACCATGTGGATGGCGGCATTTGTAATAAAGTATTTCTTTGGAATTTGGATTTATGAAAAATGGTTAAGGAGGTAATAAAAGATTTGATATGAAAATAATATGATCTATTGATGAACTAGTGCATTTCATTTAAGTGTGGTAGTACTTCGTAAAGCCACAGAATCAATGAAAAAAAAGGCATTGTTCATGACGGTCCATAGAAAGGAGCCAGACGAAATAAGTTGGAGTTTGATTATGATGGTTACCCCAAGAGTATGACAAAATGAAGTACTATTGGATTTAAAGGAGGTTTAATGTTGGAATATGGAACAACGGTAACTCCACGGATGAGTTAACACTATACAAGCGCTGAAGTGGACCCATAACCCACAGGCCCAGGATTTGACAAAGGCACAAACACAATCTTGTTGAAGGAAGAATTCTGGAAGAAGCTGTGAATTGATCAGCAGACGTTACATAGGATGTTACATAAACCCTGAGATTTTGAAGAACGATAGATGTTTTGTTCAGCTTGCAGAATCAATGGATTTACCCGAGCCCAGTTCAAGGACAAGAGAAATTTCTGCAAAGCTTGTGAGGATGCCCGACTATTAGAAATAAGAGATTCGCTAAACCTTATATAGGGTAATGATCTGGGTGTGGAATGAATTTATCACCATACCGACTTACTCTTATCATTCACTCTTGATATTTGGAATGGTAAATCTGAGAGACTTACCCATAGTAAAGTGACGACGCTCGTTGAAGCCTTGCTTAAGCCTTAGAATGGTATGATGATAAACCCATGTATATGGCAGCTGTTGCCAATCGTAGGATATATGGTGAGATTCAACCAAACCCATTTTTCTGCAGGAGAAACCATACATGGTTGACCACCATGAGAATTTCGATAGTTTCTTAGTATTGATGACAGACCAGTCAGCTAAGAAGACCCAGTCTCGGAAGAACGTCACCAGGATGAAAGGACACGTGTTTGAGGACAAGGTTATGCCCCGACCGGAAGAGCACCCGTGAAAGAGCTATTCCGGAGTATATGAGAACACCGACATCAACAACACAAAAGGAAGGAATACATAAGTTTCTGTCACAATCATAACCCTGCTTTTAAGTGTGGTAGCACCATAGACCTCTCTGGACAATGGATTTATTGGAAGACCCCCAAACCCTAACCTTTTCTTGCTAGCCTCTTCGAATCTCGAGGATGAGATTCATTTTAAGTGTGGTATGTTTGTAACATCCCAAAATTCTAAATTTTGGAATGTTATATTAAATAAATAAATTTGATTATTTGTTTGATTGTGAGTGACTGATTGTGTGAAATTGGGTGGCATTTGGAAATTTCAGAGGCATTTGAATTTTATTTGAATTTGGATTCAACTTGGCATTCGAAATTTATTTCATATACCCATGACAAATACTTGTTTAAAAGTATGAGAGGAGCTAACATGACACTCCAAAAAGTCAGGAGAAATTAATGCCAAAGGTTTTTGAATTCAAATTGGAGTTTATTTGGAATTTAAAAAATGTTTTCTTCTAGTTTGGATTTTACCTCTGGAAAAATGTTCACGTTGTAGGGTTTATTTTTCTTATTTTTTTATATATATGTACTATATACAAATATTATAGGTTTATCTTACTTTAGTTTTTTTCCTCTGCCTTATTTCAAAAAAATCCGAACTAGCCAGGCCGACGGCCCAGCCAGCGAAGCCGCTAGCCCAGCGCAGCGCGCCGCATGCCCAAGCCGCCTTCTCCTCGGTCGCCCGCTCCCTCCTCGCTCGCCCTGTGCCGCTGACCGCTGGGTCCCACTGCCCGATCGCCCCGCCCGCGTCATCTTCTTCCTCCCCACGCCAAGTCGCGTCGCCGCCGGAATCCCGATCTTCTCGGGATCACGAATCCCCTCGCCCCCTTCTCCAAGCACCCTCCCCTATATATACCTCCTGCCCCTCCACTGATTCCGCCCCAAAGCCCCTTCCGAGAACCCCCGCCTCCTTCTCAATTGCTCGCCGGAGCCGAGTGCCCCCGCCGCGCCATTGCCGCCCCACCGAGCTACTCCGACCCCCTCGCCGCCTCCCGAGACCATCTTTGCACTCCCCTTGCTCGTCTGCATCTCCCCATGCCCTCACCCAAGCCCAAAACCCACCGGAGTGCCGCCACCGCCAACGCCCGAACGCCACCGCCGCCTCGACCTCGCCGCCGACCGTCTCCGACCACCTCCACCGGCGCCACGACCACCGTTGGACTCGTCGTCGTCTGCTTCATCTCCCTGGCCACTCCACTGACGTCGAAGATCACTGGAGCGCCGCCACCGTCGTCGCCCGACGCACTCGCCATCGACCACCACCGCGGTGAGCTCTCTCCCCCTCCTCGTCCGTCCGATCTAGATTATACGGTCGTGATTAGATTAGATCGAACAGTTAGGTTTTTTTACTAGATCGGTTTAGCTTCGGTTTATTTATGGTTTAGATCTAATCAGTTTAGCCGATCGGTCTTTCTCTTTTTGCCCGTACGCGTTTCGGTTATTTTCTGCCCGAGCGCTGTTTAGTTTCAGCTCGCACACCCCGTAGCGCCCGTTAGTTTTTTTTGTGATTTTCATTTCTGTTTTAAAATCTGAATAGTTTTAATTTTATATTGCTTATAACTTTTATGTTTTAGATCCAAATTGATTGATTCTTTTTGCATTAGATTCAAAATTTGTTGAAGCTTCTGTTTGTACCATTGGAGTTCAAATTGAGTAGTGTAAATTTGAGTTTGATGAAATTTGTTCAAATCACTATTTTGGCTGTATCTTGAGTTTTATTAAATATTTTTGATTGATTCTTTTTGCTACTATTTTGTTATTGTTTGGTTTATCTAGTAGAATTTAGTTATTTATTTTAATTTATTTTTTAAATTAGATTTTTAGGCAAAACAGTAATGTTTTAGTTCTACTTTTGTTTTATTGTCACTTTTGACAAATTTAGTTTTGTTTCTGTTATTTATCTGTTGACAATTTTATTCTTATTTTAAAAATTTATTTTGTTAGTTTTGTATGGAAACTTGCATAGGTCATAGTTAGAGTTTTATAAAAGCTTTTTATTTGTTTCTTTTTGCAATAAAGTTTTATGAAAAATACTTTCTGTTAACTTAGTTGTTTTACTTTTTATTTTCAGTTAATTTATTAGTTTAGTATTTTCTTTGTTAAGTTTTGCTTAGGACAAAACTATTTTTGTAGTTATGGCAAAAGGTTTTCCTAGTAGGTTCTTTATGGTTTTCCCCTATTAGTTCTTTCGATGTGCTATTTGTTTTGTGTTGGGTTTTCTTATTGGGTTTTCTTTTGATTGTTAGATTTGCTTGCTAGAATGCTTGCTTATGTGAATGTCATGTTTGTTATTATAGATTTCATCGAAGAGTTGCGAATAGTCCTATCAAGTTAGTTTCGAGAGCGTTGTTATCTTCATCAACCTACCAGGCAAGTTCACTTTGACCATGTTTTTCATACCTATATTTTTATTGCATTTAGTGTCATCCTTGCAACAACTTCTCCAGTAGTGATATTGATTCTTGTAGTTGAGTAGAATGCATGAGGTAGGAACCCACCTCCCTGCTACCAAGCCCGGGACGTATATAGCTTTAATGCTACGCTGTAGTAGACAGGGTTTGGTATGAGTGCTCGGGAGTGGTGTGAGAATGAAGGACTTCACGTCAAAGACGACAACTTCATGATGGCATCTGCAAGGACTGCATCTTCAAGACTCCTCAAGATTTCGAGACTCGAGACAAGAATTCAATACACACTACTGGGTGAAGGACGGTTGACGGGCACCCTCGAGAAACCAGTGGTTGGTCGGGATGCATGGAGAACACCATGAAATCTTGCGGAAAGCTTCACCCAGACTCAAAGAGACGGAAGAATACTTCATGCCCGGAAGCTTACCTGTGCAACCACAAGTCACTATGGGCTCTGGCTTGGTTGACCTTAGTTGTGACTCTGGCTGGGGCAGTGCTAGCAGATGTATAACTACGGTAGGATTGGATGAGCACCAGACAGTGGTTAGAGGAAGTCTTCAGAAGACCATGTTTCGGTCATCTTGTTCTCAAACACCCTGAAGTGCGAGAATGTAAAGAGAGGGATCGAATCTTGCGGGTAAAGTGTACAAACCTCTGCAGAGGGTTAAAACCTAATCGATTAGCCTTGTCCCCAGTTACGGACAATTTGAGCCTCTGGACTTGGATCTATCTCGGAACTCTCAACACTGGACTGATAATTTAATTGTGGGCAACTTATGATGATTTGGGCTATGAGACATCGGTTGGCGGAACCATGTCATGATAGAAAACTCCGTAGTACAGACTCCAGTTAATTCCTTTGATGTAGGGAAAATAAAACCAGCTTTTCTGCGAACAAAGCTCAGTTACAGAGCCACAAAGCCATATTGCATATAGTATAGTTTATCTTTTGTTTTTTCTTATTCTGATCTTGCCGGTACATTCAATGTACTGACCTAAACGGCTGCAACGTATCATGTTGCAGATATTTCTTCGACGAGTAAGAGTTACGATACAGGGTTATGGTCTACACTCAACCTGCCGATGGCGTTGATGAGACTCCACACCCGATTGTTTGTTTCTGCTGAGGCTTATGAGGTATATATCAGTTTTACGTTATTTATACATGTGATTGTACTTTGATATATACATTGATGTACTGTGTGTGCCAGCATACCGATCCAAGGATGGCACAAACACACAGAGGCTTGACCGTCTAAGGTCGGGTCGCTACAATTGATGTGGCGCGTGCGTCAAAAATCGTACACTAGCTCCCCACACAGAGCGAGATCGGTTCATGATGTGTCGTTGTACTAGCCACTTTGACTCGATGGGAGGGATTCATGCGTACACATGCATGTGTGTGTGCTCAAACTGTATCATGCATGTCATCCCAAAGCAAAAATAATAATCCCCTCCTAAGTCAAATTAACCTCTCTTGTTGTCAGGCAAAAAGTAGTGATGGACCAAGCGGTCCCATAGATGGAAAGCATCGACAACCACCACCACTTTGCGTGTGGCCCAAACATATATATGTTGAATACCCCAAAATGCACAACTTTGATGTGCCACATGCCTCAGAAACCATAAACCATGCACCCACACAGAGCGAAGTTCATGAAGCGTACTACATATGATGGTCCCCTTCCCCCCTCTTCACCGCATACTATATGCTCCTGTCGTAATATATATACAACCCAAAAGAATCCTCATCGATGGTGAAATTAATTAACCTCTCCCGATGTAGGCCAAAGTGATACATGCATGCATTGACGATGGCCTCGTGGGCCCATAGATGGAAGTGTCACACGTGAGTGTCCTAGCTAGCATACCACCGCATGCATATATATGGCCCAAAAAGGTGTTGTGTGATGTTTGAATAGCCAATTTCACATTTTTGATGTGGGACGTGCCTCGGAACCCAAAAAGTCCCAACACTGAGTGAGGTGTACTTGTTCACGGACGTGTACGTATAGTATATTATGCTAATCCCCTCCCACCTCTTCGACGTGTACTATATACCACCATAACACAAACAAAAAAGATTCTACCTTGCCGGTCAAATTAACCTCACTGCCGGCTGTTCGTCAAAGTGATGGACGACGACCTCGCAGGCCCACAGAAAGCGTCACACGCGAGTATCGAGTGTCGGGTAGGACAACCATCGACTGCATGTGGCCAAAACATGTATGTACGAAAGGGTTGTTTAATGTTTTAAATAACGATTTCACAAGTCTAATGTGGCACAGGGCTGCCTAACAAAACGGCCAACCCACACGGTGGCTCACAACTCGTAGTGTACTGCGAGCCACCCGCCACCCCCAGACGCACACACCAACACACACACCGCGAATCCACCACAACTAAGATGCATGTTAAATTAATTATCCTGCCGTGACCATATGTTACCAAAGGAGGGACATTTTAATTTCAGAAAAATCACATAGATCATTAAGACGTTTTAGTACATTAATTGATTGATTTTCTACGGGTATAATGTGCAAAAATCAAAGTTGAGCTACATGCACACGTGATAGTGCACCTAAATGGATTGCAAAAACACATGTGTCTCACTGGGTGCATATTTACTCCCCGTGCAACAAATTTCAAACATTGAGAATCTTGATTTTTAAATTCTAGTACATCCAAAACTTATTTGAAGTTCATGAAACTTATCATGTTGTCATATGGACACCAATACAAAGTGGCATTGTACTTTTTTGTCAAATTTGAGACCAGTTTTGATGTAATCTTTATCTAATTACAAACGGAAGATTATTAATAATTGGGAACCAATATCCCAAATGGATTATTTATTCGAACCATGAGTGTTATACCAACAATGGATACGTGCCATGCTTTGGTTAAGTAATAAAGCGGCAACATTAATCATCCAAATAGAAAAACAATATACGTGCCGCCGCGTGACCCGTGTGTCGTGCGAGCAGGCATGGGTTGACGGGACGCATGCGAGTAGTCCGTCATGCAGGTAGACGGGGAGGCGTGCGTGCATGTGTGTGAATTGACGGAGACGTGCTCGCTGCGCAGTGTCATCAGGAGGCATGTGAGTAGCCGTGTGAAACTTTGGTAGGCATGTCATCAGTCCGGTGCGCAGGCTCACCGGGAGACGAGCCATCGGATTGAACGCCGCCCGCCTCTCTCCCACAACTCCCACTACTCCATATTAATGGTGCACCCAAGCGGCCACACCCCCCATGCTCGCCACACACACAATACTCTCTCTCCGCTTGCATCCTCGACGCCGCTCTTAGTCCTCAAAGCCGTCAGTGTATGAGGATGCCGCCGAAGCGCCCCATCGGAGGGAGTGGCGACGCCGGGGCTGCTAAAGCACTAGAGCACGGCGTGGAGATGGAGACAGAGGTTGTCGTCACCGCCGGCGAGTTATCGCTGCACCCTGACGTCGTTGACGGCGTCGAGCTTCCACAGCCAGAGGCGGAGTTCCACACCGACTCTAGTGATGACCCCGGCGACGACTCCGACGACCACTCCGGCGACGACTCCGACAACCACTCCGGCGACAACTCCGACGACCACTCCGACGATGACTCTGACGACGACGGACAGCTGGTTAGTCATCTATACCCATTTATGTGTCAAATAGATCATAGGGTTTCTCTGGTTACTCATGCCTCCCCCTTTTTGGAATAGAAATCCTATGGTTATGTTCTCCCAATCCATGAAATTTGAGTAAGTTTTGTTAGATCCATGTAGTGTATTGATTGTTTGAATGGTACAAGTGATAAGTGATTAGTTGTTTCATCTGTGCAAATGATTTCTGCTAGTAATCCGACTAGGGTTAGTGTTCATGTTTATAATTTCTAGCCAGGACTTGACAATTGATTTTGAATGACCTGCATATGTGTGTGCCATTATTTTCTTCAAGATTGGTCTGTACATAGACGATTGTGCTTAAAAATCGAAACATAATCTCTGGATATGTATAAATAAATAGCCATAAATTCCTAATCCTACTCATGTAATCATTGATT